>NC_133135.1:17216404-17516404 GCF_048418815.1 Hemitrygon akajei | reverse complement strand
CGGAAATGGACCAGGTACATTTGAGGATAGGGTGGAAGTTGGAGGCAAAGTTGGTGAAGCTGACAAGCTCTACATGGGTGCAGGAAACAGCATCAAAACAGTCATTGCGTTGCTTAGAAAAAGCTCGGGAGTGATACCAGCGTAGGCTTGGAATATATTCTGTATCATGTAGCTGACTAAAAGGGCAAACATAGCTGGGACCCATGCAAGTGCCCACAGCCTCACCTTTTGTAGGAAGAAACTGGGAGGTGCTAAAGAGGAAATTATTGAACAAGAAACTACTGGGGTCCTGTTCGAGGGTAAGTATGAGGTGGTGTCTTGACAGTTGACACTGGGCCCCAGCAAGGTGGAGGTCAGTCTGCCAGACTACTATAGCACTTCCCTTATCTGAGGGTTTGATGGTGAGGCTAGGATTAGTGCAGAGAGTGGAAAACAATGCATTTGTAAGGAATGAGGTTGGAATTGGAGAGAGGGGTGGTGAAGTCGAGACAGTTGATGTCCCATCAGTAGTTAGCAATGAAAAGATCCAGAGCAGGTAGAAGACTAGATTGGAGTGTCCAGAAAGAAGAGGAAGGTTGAAGTCAGGACAAGGGGGTCATCAGTGCAGGCCTGGGAATCCTTGCCAAAGAAGAGGGCACAGAGTTGGAGGCGGCAGAAAAAGTGCTTAGCATCATGGCGGGCATGGAATTGAAGTGTGATGACTTACTGAGGACAGGACGTTCTGCCTCAGAGAGGGGAAGGAAGAGCGGAGACGTTGGTGAAGATCCAGCACAGATGACAGCTGGGATCAGAAGGAGGGGAGGAGGTTGATAGTGTCAGAGGAGAGGGGAAGGTTGGGATGTCCAAGGAAGGTAGGGTGAGAAGAAGATGGAATCTCTAAGGACCCAACAGCTGGCAGTGGGACCAGAGAGACATTGGAGTGCAGAGTGGTGATGGGAGAAGGGGAGACTAGGGTTCCAGTGTCAGCATGTAAAGTCCCAGCCTGGAGGTTTGCTGGTCAAGGTTGGAGTCTGAGTTGGTGGTTGCACAATTGACACTTTGAAGGTGTCCAAGGTTGTTGGAACCCGCATTTATGGTAGTGGAGTCCAGATTCAGAAGCTGCTCAGGATAGTTAGAACTGTTGAGGTCAGCAGCAGGGATCGTGGTCTGGAGATGTCTGTGCCTACTGGTGCTGGAGATGGCAGGTTCTGTAGTCTGTAGATGGGCGATCTTCTGATCCTTGCAGGACATGAGGAAGTCAAAGAACCAGCGACTGAAAGCGTGGATCCAGAGGATAAAGTAGTGGACAGATACATTGCAGGCAGCAGAGAGAGTATCCCGGAGTTGTGGAAGTGACTGGGATAGGGACCTTAGGTACCTTCTCATGGCGGAATGCATGTTTGGGAGAAGCAGTCAAATGAATGAGTATCAGGGGTCCTCACAGGGTCCAAAACAAGAGGCTTGAAAACAGATCAGGAAGCTACTTGGTATAAGCTGGCAACAAAGACGTGTTCCCAGGAGAGATAAGTGGGTCTAGGTAAGCAAATGGTCATCTTTATCTCCTTATCTGCCCATCAACCCCCTCTGGTGCTCTTCCCCCTTTTCTTTCTTCCATGGACTTCTGTCTTCTCCTATCAGACTCCCTCCTCTCCAGCCCTGCATCTCTTTCACCTATTGACTTCCCAGCTCTTAACCTCAACCCTCCTCCCCTTTCCTGGTTTCACCTACCACCTAGTGTTTCTTCCTCCCCTCCCCCCACCTTTTAACTCTAAAGCACCTTTTTATCAAAAAGATGAAGGGTCTCGGCCTGAAACATAGACTGTACTCTTTTCTGTAGATGCTGCCTGGGCTGCCAAGTTCCTCCAGCATTTTCTGTGTTGCTTGTATTTCCAGCACCTGCAGATTTTCTCTTATTTGTATTCATTAAGGACCCTGCCCAACACACAAAGACGTCCCTTTGGTCTTTGAAGGCCTTATTCTCCCCTTGTTACTTTTCTCCTTAATATACATTAGAGACAGTGGAGGAGGTGGTAGATCAGCTATAATCACTAAGTTTAAGAGACATTTAGACAGCCATTTGGATCTGTTTTTTTTATATATATTAGACATACAAAGCGGAACTGGCCCTTTTGGCCCACCAAGCCGCAATGCCCAGTAATCCTTAGCCTAATCACAGGACAATTTACAATGACCAATTAACCTACTACCTGCAGGAGGAAACTGGAGCACTTGGAGGAGACCCACCTGCAGACAGGAAGAATGTAAACTTTCCTAGAGAATGCCAGAATTGAACTCCAATGCCCGAAGCTCTAATGCCAACTGCTACGCTACTGGCAAGGCACAGAAATATATATATATATCTATCTATCTGCCAGGGCTGGGGGTTGGTGTGGGTGCAGACACACCCAGCCCTGAGAAACTAGACAAGGTCATTTGATCCCAAGCAATTGGTTTATTGATCATTACAGAATGTCTCTCTGGTGCTTCCCACTCCCTCCCCCTTTTCCTAACCATGATGCCCCCCCCTTCTTGCCTCTTTCGCACTCTCTGTCCACAATAGAGACCCATATCAGAATCAGGTTCATCATCAGTCCCATATGTCATGAAAACTGTATTTTTTGTGGCAGCAGTATAGTGCAATACATAAAATTACTGCAGTACTCTGCAAAATCCTTAGGCACATGTATATAGCAAGGGTGCCTAAGACTTTTGCAGAGTAGGCCAGCGCAGATAAAAGGCGAAAGAGTCCACTTCTGTTGTTCTCTTGAGACTCACAGAATCCAAGTCTCTCTATTTAATCAAAGTTCTTGGGGAGAACTTATGGTATAAGATTTTATATGCAAATAATTATACATCAATATCGTCCTAACATTATTGAAGCCAGTGAAAGCAATTCAGGTGAGGGTTATAGAGAAACCGTAACAGTTCTCATGCTCACTCTGCCTCAAGCAGGATATCTGACAGAAAGAATAAAATAAAACCAATGCCTTCAGCACACAAAGGAACCAAAAACAAAAATGATTCCCCTTCTGCCAACCTCTCTTTTTTCCTCCTAATTCACAAATAGTCTGTTCGCTTCCTTGGAAATTTGTTCTTTTTTTAGAAGGAAGTAGCAAATGAAAAGTAGAAATTAAATCCTGCTACATGAGTGGGTCAGGTAAAACTCCAAGTACTACAACAATACTCATGACATTGCAGTTCATTTTTTGAAGTATCTTAACGGTCAACAGCAATCACATGATGCCCTTTCACTTTACTTCTAACATTGTGCTACACTATCACTTGGTTTGAAATGAATTACATCATTCTGTGACTGGCACTTTTAGGCAACGCAGATTAAGGCAAGCCAGGAAGTTGCAAGGTTCAAGATATTTAGGCTTGTGTAATTATAGCTTCTCTAATGACTTGTTTCTGATTTTAAACAACACTGACATGAGCCGATAATCTGTGAACACGATTGCTCATTGGTTCCTGATAACTGCTTTAATATTAACAAGTACATTTTTTCTTGATCTAGTCAAAAACAAAAATTATCTTCAAAATATATAACCCTTACAAGCTGGGACTTCAATGTTCAGTGTTTTCTTATTACAGAAAATATAACCTAGGGCATAATTAACATAAACTGTCAGTGGCTATTTTATTGGGTACACTTGGACATTTGCTTATTAATGCAAACATCTAATCAGCCAATCATGTGGCAGCAACCCAATGCACAAAAGCATCCAAACATGGTTAAGAGGTTCATTTGTTGTTCAGACCAAACATCAGATTGAGGAAGTAATGTGATCTGTGACTTTGACGATGGAATAATATTTGGGTGTAATTTCAGATACTGCCCAAGGTAAAAATAACTAAAACACTTTTTTTTAACCTTTGCATTCTAAACTTCTACATTCCTAGAGCCTTTGATTTCTTAAATTTTCATATTTTTGTGTTCCCTCACAACTCATCACTCAACATTAAGAAAATTTTGATGTCTACCTGAATCCAAATAGATGGCCATCCAGTCCTCAACTTTCATCTGCTACAGTTTTTCATCCTCACTTATTCTATCAAAATCCTATAGGTCCTGCTGAAGGATCTTGGCCCAAAACGTTGACTGTTTATGCTCCTCTGTAGATTCTGCCTGACTTCCTGAGCTCATCCAGCATTTTGTGTATGTTGCTCAATACTTCCAGCATCTGCAGAACCTATTGTGTTCCTAAGGGAAAGGCATGCTATCATCCTCACAACTTAACCTGCCTTCCAACTTGCTGCCTTTTCCTTCCTTGATCCAAGTTATTAACCTTCAAACTGAAAATCCAGAGCCATACCATAGATTCTGAGTACTTCACTTGACATATCCTACCTACGTGAATACTGCTTGTTCCCTTTTGTTCTATCTCTCAACCATTTACCGATCTGGAAGTTGTACTAAAGCTGCAGAGAATGTTGCTGAGGCCTTATTTGGGGTACTGTTTGTAGTTGCAGTCGTCTCTCTACAGGAAAGACCTTTATAAAATTGAAAGAGTTACAAAATTTACAAGGATGTTGCCAGGATTACACTCACTGGAATTCAGAAGAATGAAGGGTGACCAAACTGAAACCTATCAAATGTTGAAAGGCCTTGATACAGTGGATTAGGAGGATGTTTCCTATGGTGGGAGAGTTTGGGACCACAGAACACAGCCTCAGAATAGCAGGGTATCTTTTTAGACCAGAGATGAGGAGGCATTTCTTTAGCCATAGAGTGATAAATCTGTAGAATCTGTTGCCACAGCTGGCTGTAGAAGCCAAGTCTTTTAGGTTTATTTAAGGCTGAGATTGGTAGATTTGAGATTGGTCAGGGCACGAAGGCAGGAGATTGGGGCCGAGAGAAAAAGGGATCAGCCATAATTAAATAACAGAGGAGACTCGATGGGCCAAATGGACTAATTTTGCTCCTATATCTTATGGTTTTATGGACCCGAGTTATAAGAAAAGGTTGAAATGGTTAGGACTTTATTCCCTAGAATGTAGAAGATTTGATAGAAGTATACAAAATTATGAGGCGGATAGATAAGACAAACGTAAGCAGTCTTTTTCTAATAAGGTTGGGTGAAACAAGAGCTAGAGGTCATGGGTTAAGGACAAAAGGTGAAATGTTTAAGGGGAACATGAGGGGGAACTTCTGCACTCAGAGTAGCGAGAATGTGGAACAAGATGCCAACGGAAGTGGAGGGTGCAGTTTCGATTTTAGCACAAGAGAAATTTGGATAGGTACATGGATGGGAGGGGTATGGAGGGTTATGGTTTGGTTGAGGGTCGATGGAATTATGTAGATTAAGAATACAGCACAAATTAGATGGGCTGGAGGTTCTGTTTCTGTGCTGTAGCACTATGACTCATCTTAAATGCATTCTATCTTTTAAATGCCTGTATTTGTTTTATTTTTAGTTTCCTAAAAGTTTTCCACAGCAGGGTGGGGGATGGATGTGAAATTTTAATCCATAATGTAATTGTGTTCCCTGGCTCTTATCATTACATTCAGTAGAAATAATTAAATCTATGTAAACAGTCTACCCTATTAAGTTGAACTTCAGATTCAGTTTATTGTCATTTAAAAACCACAAATGCAATGCAGCTAAAAAATGAGACAAAATTCCTCCAGAATGATATCAACAAAGCACATGACAAAATAGACGACACCAGAAAATCCACATAACATTTGGCAATCCCAATCCAGAGTCCAGAGAGGCTGCTGCCTATTAATATCGCGCTACCGTCTTAGCGCGTTCTCCAGAAAGGAACTCCAAACCCACCAGACAAACAAGACCAAAAACTAAAGCTACAAGACCTGCACAAAACCACATAGTTACAACATATAGTTACAACAGTGCAAACAATACCATAATTTGATTTAAAAAAACAGACCATGGGCATGGTAAAAATAGTCCAAAGATGTTATAAGACTAAGTTCGAAAGAAACCACCACACAGTTTCCACACGTCCTCAGGGTCCCGAATGACTCATCATCCCACGCCGGTGACAGAAGGGAATACCCCCGCTATGGACTTCCACGGCGCCGCCCGATTCAGCCTCACAGACGCAGCACACAATGAAAGCTCCGTCAAACCCAGCCTCGCAGACACAGCACACACTGAAAGCAATCTGACCGCAGCGGACTCCATCGAACCTCCGAGCCTCCAACCATCCCCTCTGGCACAGTTTCTCCGAGCACCATCCTCTGTCGAGCATATTAAGATACCCCTGCCACCAGCAATGCGACCCCGAGGACTGGGGGCCTGTTCTTCTCAGCAGAGACCCGGACCTCACAGCAGCAGCAGCAACGAAGAAGGCCTTCCTGGAGATTTCCAGATGTTCCTCCGTGCTCCCACATCCATTTTTCATCAGATTAGGATTGTGCATGGCACTCCGCTTGACAAATAACAGGTATCAATTCCAGAGAGGCCACTGCAGACTGCGTTGTGCTGCCATCTTGGTTGTCTTGGTTGAACTTGATCAATTCATCTCAATTGTCCAGTTTATGGCACTGGTGAAGCACGGCGATGATTTGCTGGCACCAAACAAAACTATAACTACTTTATTAATCACACTTGTTCTCAGAACTGAACACTGCAAAAACCTGTAACTTAACTTTCAGAGTTGACCTCTTAAACTGCCGATATGACCTGGCATCTTTGTGGTGTGAACTGAAGTCTCAAAGGTGCAGGATGGTTGCAGTGGGCCATGTGCGTGCCAAATTGAGCAGGCAGGCTGGGCCCGAAAGCGGGAATGAGACAATGTTTGGCCATTGCTGGAGCAAACTTGAAAGCAATTCAAAGCTCCAGAACCAAGGTGTGGCAGAGTCAAGGCAGTGGGGGCCTGGGCCTGAGAGTGAGGAATGATCTGCTCTTTGGCCAATTTAAGATTGGAAATGTTGGGCACGGGCTGAATGGAACCAGCAGTGCATAGGCCCGAGAGCATAGGCCAGGGTCCAGGAGCAAGAAATGGCTTGCTGTTTGGCCAGTTTAAATGCTGTGCCAGACTGAAATGGTCAGGGTGTTAGGGCTGGTGTTCAGCTCACTGGCCCACGAGGTTTACTCATCTCTGTGCTGAACCGAGGCTGCAGGTCAGTTAACGGGCTCCTGAATCGACTGCAGTGATAACTGGCTTCGTGGAATGGACTCACCTTTCGGAACTTTGGTTCTGTATGTTACTTGCATAAATTTATTGTTTGCACATTGGATGTTTGATGGTCTTAACGGCCTCTATTAGGTTTCTTTGTTTTGTGGCTGCCTGTAAGGAGTCAAATCTCAAGGTTGTATACAGCCTAATGAACCTCTACAGATAACTAAAGATTTTAAATCAGGGAATTTATTTTGATGTATATTCTTTTTCTAGTTCTGTATGTGAATAGATCAAAGCTGAGGTCAAAAGCAATGTCTTGTTCAAGGATGAAGTGCTGCCACATGCAGCTGTGGAGGCCAGGTCGTTGGGTGTATTTAAGGCAGAGATTGATAGGTTTTTGATTGGACATGGAATCAAAGGTTATGGGGAGAAAGCTGGGAAGTGGGGTTGGGGAGGAGAGAAAAAAAGAATCAGTTATGATTAAATGGCAAAGCAGACTCGAAGGGCCAAATGGCCTAATAGTGTTCCGATATCTTATTATGGTCAAGCAAACTGCCCTGTTGTGCACCTTAAATACGTCCTATGCATTTCAGCTACAGCTTGACTACAACAGTTGTAAATGTTTTGCATGGCACCACATTTAAGTTAATGATTTTCCCCATCTTGATCACCTTTCAGCACACACACACCTATCAGCTACTAGTGGTTGTGCAAACTTTTATGGATCTACAGAACACCAGCTGCAGATCTAAATACACAATAAACCACTTCCTGCCTGTGATCATTTAGCCAATTCTCAATCCACAAGAGGGTTTGTTGTGGCTTATCTAAAGATTTATGGAAGTACAAGACTATGCTTACTAGGTTACTCATGTCCACTAAATGAATAATTTGAGGTTTCAATCAAATTTCAAGATACAAACTATTTTCCAGTAATTTCATTGGGTTTTCTTGATACAACCTTCTCTTAATAAAATAATGGACCAGTGTTTTTCTTAATACAAAGTTAATATTATTGTTTTTAAAAAAAGGATTCAAAGCAAATTTATCAGAATTTCATTAGTTCAGCATTCCACTATAATCAACCCTAGCAAGTGATTATAAAATAGGCAGTTCATGTGCCTGCTCTTTAACTCTTGGAGGGTAAACCTGATTGGTTGATCTCTCATTCTTCATAAGAACATCTCCTTGTATTTTAAAGGCTGGCTATTTTGTTATTAACAGCATCATTTAAAACATTCAGTTGCTTATCTTCAAGAGTGGAAATAAAAGAAAGTATTTCAGGTTTTGGAAATCTGATCCAATCACAAAACCCATTCAATACATTTTGGCCTATTGTTGATCCACCTGCCATGTATGATGACCACTGTCAAAACATAAATGGTATTGTTAACATTTACCTTTCTCAACCTTCCACTATGCCAGGTTTCCATGGATTACACACCAGTGCCTTTATATACAGTGCCTACAAAAAGTATTCACCTCCCTTGGAAATTTTCATGTTTTATTGTTTTACAACACTGAATCACAGTGGATTTAATATGGCTTTTTTGACCAAGACTCTTTCTTGTCAAAGTGAAAACAAATTTCTACAAATTGGTCTAAATTTATGACAATTATTGAACACAAAATAATTGATTACATAATTATTCAGCCCTTCAAATCAGTATTTAGTAGATGCACCTTTGGCAGCAATTCCAGCCTTGAGTCTGTGTAGCTACATCTCTATCAGCTTTGCACATCTGTACACTGCAATTTTCCCCATTCTTCTTTACAAAACTGCTCAAGCTCTGTCAGATTGCTTTGGGATCATGAGTGAACAACACTCTTCAAGTCCAGCCACAAATTCTCAGTTTAAGGCCTATACATCTGATTTGGCCACTCCATGACATTAACTTTGTTGTTTTTAAGCCATTTCTGGGTAGCTTTGGCTTTATGCTTAGGTTATTGTCTTGCTGGAAAACACATCTTCTCCCAAGTTGCAGTTCTTTTGCAGACTGCATCAGGTTTTCCTCCAGGATTTCCCTGTATTTTGCTACATTCTTTTTACCCTTTACCTTCAGAAGCCTTCCAGGACTGCTACAGATGATGTGTGGTGTTGGCTTAGGCCAAACATAGTGTTTAGTCTGATGGCCAAAAAACTCAATTTTGGTTTAATCAGACCATAGAACCTTCTTCCAACTGACATCAGAGTTTCCCACATGCCTTCTGGCAAACTCTAGCTGAGACTTCATGAGTTTTTTTTTTGAACAGTGGCTTTCTCTTTGCCGCTCTCTCATAAAGTTGTGACTGGCGAAGCACCTAGGCAACAGCTTGTAACTCCCCCAGAGTTATCATAGGTCACTTGGTGGCCTCCCTCACTGGTCACTCAGTTTTTGAGGACAGCGTGCTCTAGGCAGATTTACAGCTGTACCATATTCTTTCCATTTCTTGATGATTGACTTAACCGTACTCCAAGGGATATTCAGTGACTTGGGACAATTTTCTTGTAGACCTTCCAGATTCAGGTGTATTTTTACTACAATCAATCGAAACACCTTGACTGCACAAGGTGATCTCTATTTAACTGATTATGTGACTGCTAAAACCAACTGGCTGCACCAATGATTTGGTGTGCCACATTGAAGGAGGTGAATATTATGCAATTAATTATTTTGTGTTTTTATATATGTAATTAATTTAGATAATTTTGTAGAGATCTGTTTTCACTTTGACACAAAAGAGTCCAATTCTGTTGATTAGTATCGATAGATGACAAATTAAATCCACTGTGATTCAATGTAAAACAATTAAGCATGAAAACTTCAAGGGGATGAATACTTTTTATAGGTGCTGTAAGTTGACAAACTGATACCCAATCAATAAAACCACTCTTCTTAGCCAAAGTTCCAGGCTGGATCAAACAGTTTGTAATCACTGCATTCATTTTGATTCTTACCTATGCGGTCAAATCTACATCCTCTCTATTCCAAGTCTGTCTGCTTCAATTAGTGCAATATCGATACTTGCACACAATGCTCAAACTATTTACTAAAATCACTTTATATGTTTATTATATCCAGGCATGGCTATTCCAATGCTCACCAGATTAAAAAAATCTGATGAAGTCCTGATGAAGAGTCTCAGCATGATACATTGACTGTTTATTCTTTCCCATAGATGCTGCCTGGCCTGCTGAGTTCCTCCAGCATTCTGTAAGTTGCTTGGATTTCCGGTTCTGCAGATTTTCTCAACATTGTGATTGTACTACTACACCACTGTGGAGTATCTTCCAGAGATGCCTTTCCTGAAGTAGCTCAAGTCATCCCTTTGACAGTTCAGTAAAACCATCTCTCACTGCTCACCCCTCTGTGATCTCTGCTGCCCTGTGAAGTCCTGATGAAGGGTCTCAGCCAGAAAAGCAACTGTTTACACTTTTCCACAGATGCTGCCTGACCCGCCAAGTTCCTCCAGCATATTGTGTGTGTTGCTTGGATATCCAGCATCTGCAAATTTTCTCATCTTTGTAAAACAAAATCTCTCATTTTCCAATTGCTGCACATTTGGATGAGGTCATCCAAAACTCTGCTGCTATGTCCTTGTTTGCACCAAGTCTCCTTTTACCAATCAATACTGACCTTGTATTTAAAAAGTGCATGCTGGCATTCAAATACCTCCACTGCCCCACCTGCTTGATTGCTTGTACTTTTCCTCCCACTGCTGTCTTCACTTTGGACATGAAAGTTTTACCTTCCTGTTTCTACTCTCCCATCCAACACTGCTTTCTGTTCTTAAACATCACTTCGGAGATTCACCTTCTTGTTTTGCTTACATCTATGTAAAACCATAGAGGTAAAACTCTATATTAAAAGGTCCTATTTATTGCAAATGGCTGCTTTTGCAACACGTTCACTTTTGCTGACACTAAACCTTTGCCAGTTAGTTTGCATGCTGGCAAGTGCTACACTCAGGATTTCACATTTCCAGACTGCGCACGGCTATGAGTCAGTCTGCTCATAAGATTCATTGAAATCCTCACTGTTTGGTCAGCATGATGTTTTAGTGAACTGGAGACTCTGGGGAATCCCATAATAGAGACAAATTTATGCAGCTGTGTTTACAATTCTATTTATTGTTACTTCAGTTGAGAATGGAAACTTCTGTCATCAATTGAAAGGGATTTTCTATTGCTTTAAATAGATTTTTCACTTGATATACAGATTACATTAGCTGCTGTCATTGACTGATTCTCAACTACTTTAAATGGCTCTATCTTCTGCTCAACATGCAGGTTGTGTCATTCGACTCCTAGTTATTTTGAAAGAGGGGAAATATTACAAAGACAAAAGACACCAAAAAAACTTTCTAAAACGTAACTGCCATTAGAAGCTCTTAAGAACACAGAACTGCCCTGCCCAGGGAGCAAGCCTTTCAGCACATAATGTTGAGGAGCGCATGATGACAAATCAAACTACTATATTTTTCACTTCAGGTATGGCGCAGATCAGGTCCTTCCAGCCCTTTGAGCCGTGCTTCCCAACTTAATCCTAGCTTAATCACGGGACAATTTACAATGAACAATTAATCTACTAACCAGTACGTCTTTGGACTGTGGGAGGAAACCGGAGCACCCAGAGGAACGCACAGTAGGGATCCATATCTCTCTATTTCCTGCAAATACATGTACTTATCTAAAAGTCAGCTGAATAGCACTATCTTATCTGCTTCTACCACCACCACCACTAACGTGAGTTCCTGACAGTACTACCCACTGTGTAAAAACACTTGCCCTTTAAACTTTCCTCTATCACCTAAAACTATTCCTACTGGTATTTAGCATTTCTGCACTAGGCAATGGATTTGGCTGTCTTCTTTATCCAAATCTTTTAATTTTATATACCCTCAGCATCTGATGTTTGCCCAATCTTGCATTATAGTTAATACCCCCTAGTCCAGGCAGCATCCTGGTAAAACTTTTCTGCACCATGTCCAAAGTCCCCACTTCCTCCAAGTATGGCCTGACCAAAATTTTGTACAACAGTATCATGATCTCCGGTTCCTGAAGGTTGTTATGGTCAGGGGTGGTAGTGAAGATAAGTTCCCACTATCTATTAAATTTTCCCAATAGCATGCATCTCAAATAGCCTCTGACAACTAAGTCAGCTCCTGGCTTTCACGTATGGCTTAGCTACTAAGCCTGGCGGAATCATTTCTACAGAAGGGGCAAAAGGAGGTTACTGGCAACTGAAAACTAGTTTCACTGGGCAGACAGGGCTCATCAGCTGTGACTGAAAGCTCAACTAGGAGAAGGAAAACTGATCTCAAACCTCCGCTGCCTTATGGCTATACCCATTTATGGGGAAGGCTTTGGGAGTAAAGCCCAAAGAAAAATACGGAGCTGGAGTCCTATATGGAGTTCAACACTGACTGGCAACTCCTGTGATGCTGCTGGGCCCAAACTGTATTGGTCTCTGCCATTCCTCTTTTTTTATCAGTTACATGGAGGGAGGGAACCTGCTACACAGGCAACAGCTTACTCTTCATATTATACTGCCCTGGCTTGGGCATCACATAGTTGACAAATGGAAGGCAACATCCGTGGTCGCCCCAACCAAAGGAGGACCTCAAGATCATGATTTCCAAGCTCTTAAAATCTATCCCCTTAGTGATGAAGGCAAGCTTGCTACACTTCTCTACCATTGTATGTACGTGCATTACCACTTTCAAGGAGGTATCAACTTGGACCGCTTGCACATCAATGCTAGGAATTCCATTAACTGTATATTTACCCCATGCATTTAATGTCCCAATTCACAACATTTTACACTTGCTCAGATTAATCTCCCTCAGTCACTTATCCACCCAGAACTGTAACTGCTGTATCCTTCAACTTTCTGCACTGTATTCAGAGCAACCAATTTTTCTGCTGTCTGCAAACTTGCTTAGTAACCCATCTATATTTTTGTCTGAATCATATATATATTACAAACAGAAACCCAGCATGTGTTCCTGAATAATTGCAATCAACCCAAATTTAAAGGAGAATGTGATATTAAATAACTACAAAAAAGATTAAATGTATGCATTAAGAGCAATATATTAGAAAAGTGGACCCAAGTTAAATCTGAAGATTTTCTGGTTGGGTTGAAATGGTTATTTATAGCTGATGTTTGAATTTTCCAAGTTAAGAAAACACACATTAGCAACTGTTTAGTAACACATTTGCTTGGATGGGAAAGTAATTTTATATAAAAGTTGTTAATTACCTGGTGGGAAGAACATTTCCTTTTATATTTCTTGTTTGTTCTTTAAAATTGAAAAAGGAAAAAACACCATCTGCCAAACAGCCATATTTTATATATGTAAACAAAAGCTTCCAAAACAAGTTTCAGTTTATGATCAACTGGTCTGCACAAATATTAGCCACTTTTTCTTTGACTCATCAAGAGATCAATGAAACTGCTGCATTATATAAATTTTGTACCAAACACTAGCAAGATTCAGGGTAAACATTCAGAAATTACTTTTGTGAAAACCTACAATCTAAAGAGTGAGTGAGGATTTCCTTTTCTTTTGTATGCAATTTCATGCTGTCAAAAGTGATCAACTGATTCCACAAACTATGCACTAACTTTCAAGGACCCATTCTCAGTATTATTTATTTCCTTCTTTTGCACATTCATTGTTTCTCAGTATGTGTGCAGATTTTCATTCACTCCATTGCATTTCTTTGTTCTACTGTGAATGCCTGCAAGAAAATGAATCTCAGGGTTGTGTATGGTGACATGTATGTACTTTGATAATAAATTTACTTTGAACTTTGAAATTTACTTTCATTGTTTTTAAAGTGCAGTTTGAACAGCCTCAAATATCTTCCAGCTAGTTTCTCAATCTTTTAAAAAATGCCTCTCAACAAAGCATTAACAATATTGCTTTTGTTCCAATAATTACACAAAACATCAAAAGATAATTTTCAATTGAAAGCCTGTGACCAATATTTTTCACAGGGATTGGCACTATTATTCACATGAACAATCTGGATATGAATGCAGGAGATACGATCATTAAGTTTATAGATGATATGGAAATTGACAGTGTTTAAAAAGACCTTCGAGCCATGTGCCCAGCAACCCTCTGATTTTAATCCTAGCTTAATCACAGGACAATTTACAACGACCACTTAACTTACTAATCAGTCGTGGGAGGAAACTGGAGCACCCAGAGGAAACCCACATGGTCACAGGGAAAACGTACAAACACCTTACAAGCAGTTGTAGGAATTGAACCTGGGTCGCTAGTACTGTAAAGCGTTGTGCTAACCATTATGCTACTGTGCCATCCAGTAAATAGAGAGATAGTGAGGTTCTGTTCTCCTACTGGAGGTGTCTATAACCAGAGGATACAAGTTTAAGGTAAAGGTTAGGAGATTTAGAGGCAACATGAGTTGCTTTCTCCCAAGAGACTGCCTGAAATCTGAAATGCAATGTCTGAGAGTACAACATAGGCACATACTTGCATAACATTTAATGAATTTTTAGAGAAGTATTTGAAATGCCCGAGAAAAGGACTTTGGTAAGGATAGGCACATGTTGGATAGCACAGACACAGTAGGTCATAGGGTCTACATCCACATTCCCATCCATCACTAAGACCCATCCAAGAGAAGATAAACTTACAGAAGTGGTCAATGAGGAAGGAAGGAAGAAAAGCACAATGTTTCTCAACCATTATAAAAACTTTGTGTAATGAATTTTAAAAGATATAAGAGGCAGTAAATTTAAAGAAAAACCAGAAACTGTAAACTAAAGACACTATATTTATAATCATTGCAGATTTATAATCAGTTTTACGTTAATGATTAAATCTAAACTGTTATTGACAACTATGTCCTGCCAGATTGCGTGCTCCAATGATTACCAGAGGTTCTGCTGTTTTACTTTAGATTCAACCATGTTAGATTGGTCTGGCAAATGGCCAAACGAAATAGACACCTTGCCGCTTCAGGGTGGGGTTTAGGCTTCAGGCTGACAACGCAGTACAGACCAACAAGAAATATGGAAATATTTGGCAGAAAAATCAACTATTTGTGTGTTATGGTCTCTTCCAGAAAGGGGTAGAAAGTGTAAGAGCTTTGTCATTGTACTTGCTCTGTATGCCAGAGGCCTAATCAGTCACAAGAAAATTCTCCCTCATGGGTTGAAGGCTAGAAATAATACAATAAAGCAAAGCCATAAATGAAACATATAATTTGTCTCTTTAAATAAAATAATTAGAGTGGAGGAAGAAGAAAAATGAGCAACAGGTCTGTCTTCTTTTTATACCTCCTGGCAACCTGTCAAAGTGCAGTATTAGCCAAACCCTATGAGTACCATTCTGACTTGTTCTATAAAACAGGAAATGAAGTGTAATGAACACAATGTAATGTCATCACAGAATTTTAAACCTTACTTGTAGTCTATCCACTTGAGGCATTAATCTATTCTAGAAATTACTATCTACAAAGTATCAGCATGTATTGGCCACATCATTTGATTATAGGCCATAAGACCCTGATACATAGGAGCAGAATTAGGCCATTCAGCCCATCAAGCCTGCTCTGCTATTCCATCATGGCTGATTTATTATCCCTCTCAACCTATTCTCCTGTCTTCTCCCAATAACCTTTGATGTCCTTACCAATCAAGAACCTCTCAACCGCTGCTTTAAATATACCTAATGACTTGGTCTCAGCAGCCACCCATAGCAATGAATTCCACAGATTCACCATGCTATGGTCAAAAAACTTCCTCATCTCTGTTTAAGAGATTGTATTCTGTTTTGCTGTGCCCTCAGGTTCTAGATCCTCCACTATTGGAAACATCCTCTCCATGTCCACTCTAGTTAGACCTTTCAATATCCAATAGGTTTCAATGAGATCTCCCCCACACCCTTCTAAACTCCAGTGAATTAAGGCTCAGAAGCCCAGAGCCATCAAACACTACTCATACGTTAACCCTTTTATTCCTGGGATTATTCTCCTGAACCTCCTCTGGACGCTCTCCAATCCTCTCCAATTTTGAACAAACATTTTTAGTAGAGCACAAAGCTCTTGACCTGAAACATTGATTCTTTATTCCTCTCCACAGAAGCTGCCTGACCTACTGAGTTCCTCCAGCATTTTGTGTGTGTTACTAAAACACAACTGTACATTTAAGATTGGACACCAATCTGTGGGGTTGCTAGTTACTGCTGAAGAGATAAAAAGGGCTGATCTATTTTGCTGTCAGCAGCAGACTCGGCTTCTACGTAGGTCTTGCCAACTGCCCTGTCTGACTGCCATATGATAAGAAATCACCCAGCTGGAATGCAAATAGGATAAGGATAGGTGGTGAAAGGCTGAGCAGCTCATTTCTTAAACAGCACATGCAAAGTTAAAACACTGTTTCTTGCTGCAGTTGTACAGAGGCTAGTTCACAATTTCATGCTTTATGCAAAATACATCAGGCTTGATTCCTGAGCCCACCATAATGAAAGTAACAGATAATGTTGGGGAACAAGCACAGTGCAATGTTTACCTGCCAGATCAGGATCTTTCACAACAATATGTGCATTCAACTCTTGCAGCTCTTGGTGAAGCTCATCTAGTTTTTTATTTGATTTTTTTAACATATTTTCCACATACGCAAGGTTTTTTTTATCAGTTGTGACTTTCTTGAGGTTCTCTGCTCCTTCCTTAATTTTAAGTTCCTTTCGTATTTCTCGTTTAATTGAATCCTTGATTTCATCCAGTCTCTGCTGCACCATGGTGTCCGACAAATCCAAGTTCTGGCATAGGCCCAGACACTCTGATACTGGATGACTTCGGCCATCACCCTGCAACAGAAGAATAATTTAAACAATCATTGCATAGTAAGAAATTTTTCCTCCCAGCAAACCAACTTGTGTGCAGAAATTAGAGCCTGTTTTCCAGACAAGCTTTCCATTATACCTAACCAGATAAACCACTTGGCAATGCACTAAAACCACAACTGCACACAATATATTCAGTCCTCCAACAAAAAGGTCAGAACTTCAAACAAAATATAGTTAGAGGGGTAAACATTTATTGAAAGATAACAGAAGAAATGTTACAAGTGATCACACGCCAGTGTAAAAAGTTCAAATAAGCTGTTTCTTAACCCAAGAGAGACTTTGAAAGAGCATAACTGGTCAAAATAAAAGAGTTTTTAATTAACCTACCATACGGAAACCATCAAATGCTCTATGTATAACTACAAAGAATCTATATATCAGCATGGCTGAACTAAATCTTGCTCAAGCTAAAGACAAATGAATAACTTGTGCAGTTGCTGGATTTGATGAAAAAAACAAGTGCTGAAAGTACTAAAAAGCATATCTGGTATCATCTGTGGCAAAACGCATTTCACATCTGGTAATGAATCATAGAAAGAAATGTTATCTCTATTTGTCACATGTACATCAAAACATACAATGAAAAGTCATGTTTCACTGTATGTCATGACATTTTCTTTTTACGTCATTTGCATCAAATCAGCGAGAACTGTGCTGGGACAATCCGCAGTGTCACCAAAATATGCCCACAATTCACTAACTCCAACCATAGATCTTGGGAACATGGGAGGAAAATAGAGTTGGCTTTCAATACTTCAAACTAATCATTTGTAAGACAAAACACTGAGTAATGGCAGATCATTCCACTCCGAAAGACGAGTGCCAATACTTATCCATTTCATGCCGATAATTTAAGTAATCTGAGCAAACTCCAAAAACCCTAACCCCAAATGATTAGAGAATAGATTTAAAAGATTCAAGACAATTGTACTTCTTGTACCAACTCAGCAAAATAAAAACTAAATCCATCATCTAGACACATATATTCAATACTACAAGAGATGGAAATTCTAGAGCATACACTTTATATAACACTAAAATCTAGCTCTATTTTCTCATCTTCTCTACTTCAACAGACTTGAAAGACTATTTGCCTGACTATCTATCTATTTCTGGAGGAGAGACAATCTCCTACAGCTAAATAACAATGAAACTCCAGCCCACAATCAGCCGGCTGGTGGCACAATGACATCAGTGCCAGACTCTGGAGCGAAGGCTCCCGAGCTTGAATCCAAGTCGGGCCACCCTCGAGCACACTTTCCATCTGTCCCAGGTTGAGTGTCAAGCTAGCCACTCGGCCTCGTAAAAAAAAACAAGGGTCGAGTCAGGAACGTTCATATCGTGACCCAGTTAATCCGAAAGTAGACCAATCCTGACACCACGCACAAGACAAGAATGGCTGATTGTCTGGTGCAACATGCTAAAAAAAAGTAGTCCACAATCCAATCTCACTGCTAGGTAATTGTCTGAAACCAAAAGACATGTGGAAAGCATGGCATCTTATCCTCAACTTCAGCTGAGTTTTCAAATTTACATTCTTTCCATAAATTCTTTCAACAGATGTGCTGCTAAAACTTTCTCCACATCTGACACCTTAACTCTCAACTGTTCTGATGCTCTCCTCACCTCCTAGTCATCTCTCTGCAGGTCTTACATTATTTGCAATTCTTCTGCACACTTCCTAGTTTACACTAAACACTGCTTAGTCTTCACTGATAACTTCTGAACCACTTTGATCTGCAGAAGCTTCAAAGTTCAGATGCTGAACTTGATCTCCAAATATCTCTGATCCCTTCTCAGTCCTCCAAGAACAATATGTTACTCCAGCTCTGTCTTGGATTAACTCCCATTTTCTTTTCTACGCCACCGGAGGGACCACCTTCAGGTGCACTGGCCCTGTGCACTAGAATTCCCTTAGCAGCTTTCTCAGTTCATCTATTACCCTGAACAACATTTTTAAAATAAGGTAAAATTATCTATACATTTACACCTGCTTAAGTTTTCATAAAACATCCCAAGAGCTATCCGCACACTGCCTCTAAGTTGTGCACTATAGCAACCTGGAAATATACCACCATTCCTTCTTACTCACGGGACATAGTTTCTGTAAGTCCTTAACCAATAGTTCTCTGGGAGTATTTTCATCTGAAGTATTGTAATGGCTCAAGTTGACACAACATTTCAAGGGCAATACTATTGCCCTGACTGAAATACCAGATAACAAAAAAAAATTGTGTATTGATTAATTAAATGAATGCATGAATCAATACTGTTTCCCAAAGTTTTCCTTTGACTTATCACCAATTTAATAACACAAGACATGCAGATCTATATTTCTATGGTGTCTTTCATAAATTTTCCAGTATGTCTTAAAGTAAATTACAACCACTTAATTAGTTTCTCTATTATAATGACTTCTCCTTTGGGTGGCACATTAGTGCAACACAATTACAGCACCAGCGACCCGTGTTCAATTCTGCTGCTGTCCATAAGGAGTTTCTACGTTCGCCTTGTGACTACATGGGTTTCCTCCAAGCACTCCAGTTTTCTCCCACATTCCAAAGACATAAGGGTTAGTAGATTAGTTGGCTACTTGAGTGTAATTGTTCAGCCAGAATGGCCTGTTACTGTGCTGTATCTCCAAATAAACAAAATAATCACATCTGTCATACAGGAAAATGGCAGCTGATTTGCAGAGAGTCACAGTTCTAACAAAAGTAGAGAAATAGCCAACAGACTGGTTGGGTAGTTCTGACCGTATCGTTTGAATGAACTGTGGATAAGTCCCTAGCTCTGCTTCAAAGTATGCAACAGATCCACTTCATTTGTGTAACTGAAGTGGAACTTCATCTCATCCAAAATATAATGCACCATCAGAGGAAATATTGAAGGAATCCTGCAAAGGAGTGTTAGCCTAGATTTCTAATATTTAAGCATGTGAAGTAAAAGTTGAACTCAGATCCTTTATGGTGGAGGTTTGTGTTTCATGATAAACTCTTGATGGTGCTTCGAGATAGCAGTTTTGTTGAAATAGTGTTCCCCAACCTTGAAACGTAATGGTCAAATGCTGTCTATTTTATCTCCACAATCTCCATCAGCAAGGGTGCGCCTCAAGGTTGTGTGCTTAGCTTCCTGCTCTACTCACTTTACACTTAATACTAAGCTAAGCACCGCTTCAACATCACATTCAAGTTTGCTGATGATTCCACTGTCGTGGGCCAAATTAAAGGTGATGCCGAATCAGAATATAGGAGGGTGATTGAAAATCAGACTGAGTGGTACCACAGCAACAACCTCTTACTCAATGTCAGCAAGAACAAGGAACTGATTATTGACTTCACGAGGAGAAAACCAGAGGTCCGTGAACCAGTCCTCACTGGAGCATCAGAGGTGGAGAGGGTCAACAGCTTTAAATTCCTTGGTGTTATCATTTCAGAGGACCAGTCCTGGGCCCAACACATAAATGCAATTATGAAGAAAGTACTGGAGGTTCCACTGCTTCCTGCCTTGCTCCTGGCTGTGGAGATGAACCTTTGACTGCTTAAAGGAGCCACACTTTAACTGGTGCTTCACAATGGACAACAAAGAAACAGAATTTGTATGTTTAAAAAGGAGATCTTTTCAGAATAAAAATGGAGTTTACAAAGCAAGTTGTTAGGTATCAGCATTTAACAAAGAGTTTAAAAAATATATACAGTATTTATATGGCATCTCTTCTGACTACTGATATCACAACTAAAGGAATATTTCTGAAGTGTAAACAGCTGAAAGCAGAGAAATGTAGCAGCTAAATTGTACCAGATGGTCTCTCAAATAGTACTGAAGTAAATGATCAGATGTATTTTAATGACGTTGTTTTCAGGATAAAGATCTAGAGAAAAGTGAATTGGGCCAGTATATGATGTGGTTGGCCAAGAAAAAGATTCAGAGCTAAGATGACATTGTGAAGAAGGCTGGGAGAGTATTCATAGGGACTTACAGACCACTTGAAGTTCTAGAACATAGAACAGTACAACTCATGAACATGGACAAAAAGACTCGTGGGCAAGCTGTAATGTAGGTTTGCTGGCTCCAAGCACTTTGATACTTAGAAAAAACAGAAGCAGAAATTCAGCTGATGTAACGAACAAGCAGATAATGGTCACACTGGCTGCAATGTGCCAAACACACACTAACTGGTGAAAAGCAGTGTGATTAGCAGGGCACAGAGATATGATGACTTAATTTACCCAACTACATATTTTTGGTTCTGAATTTGACTGCTGGGAAGGGGCTCTGGAGAAACAAATCACTACATTGCCAATATAACAGCTTAACTATGTATTGATACCCACTAAATTCTAATGCTGCTTTCTTGATGATTGTTTGAGTTCTTTCCACATGAGTCATTAGGAGAGAGCTTCTTCCAATTACCTCTAGCTTTCTTTAAGTGTTGGCATATTTATTCTTCCTCATTTCATAATGGTAGTTAAAGGTGAAGTGGCATTTGTTGCTATTACTCATATTACAGTATAATAATCCTTATTACGACACACCCTGCAACATATAGAGCAAGTTATGATCAACTCTGTTCACCATTCACTTTGTTTAGATTATACAGCAGTTTTACATTTTTAATCTGCTTGCATAGCTGGCTCAAACTTGTAACCTATTTGCAAATCTGCCTACAGAAATTTTGATGATATTAGAGAACTGTTTTGTTGGAGGAGGGACAGGCAGGTTAATGACTCAGAGCACAATGCTAAAAGGAACAACTTGAATGGCATGAGCAAGATGAAAGGCTGTCATGTAAATAACCAAATAAAAAGTCATCTAATGATTCTTTATTATGCAAAATTTGAGCATTGATACCAGAAAACAATTTGTACTTGTGGGTATGCTTGGCTCACTGAAATGATGTGCATAGCTTACTGTAGCAGTAACTCACCCGACGGCCAAAGGCTCTTCATCAACAATGCGCAACCCAGGAGTTTGACAGAATATTCTCCAAATAGCTGGGTGAAGGCAGCCCCAGCATTCACAGAGCAGTCTATGATCACCCAGAACATAGTTGCTTACTTTGTCACCCCATTCACTACCTCAAATATCCATTCTTCTCACCTTCGGCTCGCTGTGCAAAGTCTAAAAAACATGCTACACCTGTTTGTCTTTGCTGATTGAAAGTATGTCCAAAACCTGAATCTTCTACCATCAAGGAAGACAAGGGTAGCAGCCATGTAGTAATATCAACATCTACACACTTCTCTCCATGCCATACACCATCCTGAGCTAGAAACACATTATTCCTTCATTGTCAATGGGTCGAAATCCTGAACATACTGACCAACAACCAGGGAGGGAGTACTTTCATCAGGAACATTTACAGCAGTTCAGATTTCAAATTTAGTTATTTATCCCATGCACATCAAAACATGTCATTTGCTTTAATGAACACCACAACCCAATGGAATGGGAAGTGTTACTGTCCACTCCGCCGCCAACATGGTATGCCCACAATGTTCAGCAGAACAAGACACACAAAAAAAACAGCAACAGCGAAACAAGCCCCTTTCCCACCTTCCCACTCCAGGTCCCCCAATTTTCAGTCCTTCTCCAAAAACTACATGCAGACATTAGGCTTCGGACCTCCAGACAAGCTAATTCAGGGGTTTTGACCTTCAGGCCTTGACCTCCAAACTTCTGATTTCGACCTTTGGGCTTTGACATATGGACTCAATGATATCTGGACTTGCCGACCTCTGGGTATGAACCCCAGGACTCACGATTACGGGACTTTAACCTCCAAGTCTTGAGCTCACATATTTGGACCTCCGCTCCCGGGATTCACCAACCAGGGGTTCATCAGCTGACTTGCCTCCTGCCCACACGGTCCTCCAACCCCAAGACTTGCCAAAAGTGATCCATCATCACAATATTCTTGGGAATAATTAGCGACAACCAAAAAATGCTGGCCTTGCCACTAACACCCATATATAATAAAACGAACAAAAAAAATCTACTACTGGAATTAGTAGATGACAAATTAGCTCATAGCAATTTCATGTAGCTCTATGTTTAGCTCTCTAATGTCAAAGGATGGAAAAAGCAATTCTATTGTTAGCTGCTTTGCCAAAATTAAATTAATATAGTTGATTAGTTATATTTTTCCTGTTTTTGAAAGCAGTGATGATGACTGCTCACCACTGTACAAAGATGAAGTGACCTGAAAAACCTGTGTCACAAGGACATTCTGTACCAATGGAGTAAATCTGTAAGGTGCATAAATGCAGGAAACATCCAATAATAAAATTCTGCTGATAAAAGTTCAAAGCAAACTTATTATCAAAGAATATACATGTCACCATATAGAATCCAGAGATTCAATTTCTTGAGGTAAAACTCAATAACTCCAATAGAATCAATGAAAGACCACAGCAATAGGGCAGACAACCAGTATGCAAAAGACATCAAACTGCAAATACAAAAGCAAAGAAGAAATAATAAATTAATAAATATTTAGATATCAAGAACGTAAGATGAAGAGTCCTTGAAAGTGAGTCCTCAGATTTTTGAAACAATTCAGTGATGGGGTAATAACTGTTCCTGAACTTGGTGGTGCGAGTCCTGAGGGCCCTGTACCTTCTTCCTCATGGTAACAGCAAGAAGAGAGCATGTCCTGGGTGGTGGGCCATGCTGTTCCTAGTTTCAACCATGACTTACCTAGTAGCACACACTCCTGAGCCATAGTTTGGAATGTAGACACTCCCCAAAGTCCAGAGCGCAAATATTCTTAACTGTTATTCCAGTGCAGTATTGAATACATGTCAAACTATGACAGGGATGACAGCATTCTGAAGATTTATAAGATAGAAGCTACACTGATCTTTGAAGATGGACATGTTCCTTCTTTCCCATTCCAAAACAACTATTAGAGATGAAGTAGCACCATGTCGAACAAAAGCAAACAGATATCCTGGTTAATATTTTGCTATCAATCATCACTAGAGAAATAAATCAACTTTGTCTCCTCTAAAAGTTTGCTTATACAGTACTGTGCAAATGTCTTAAAACACCCTAGATTTTTTAAAAAAATAAAAAATAAACTTCTAAAACTAAATTTATGTCTTCTGTACTAGTGTGTCAGTAGATAAGAGCAAATTTTAAGTTTTCAAACATTCATTTTCCAAAAGAATGTTACAGAGAAAACTTTGTATTTTGTTAAAGAAAGTAACATATTTAATAACATATGAGTTTTCAAATAAAAACGTATTACTTTGTCGGTATATAGCCCAGTGTGTGATTAAACAATGACAAAACAAGTGCTAATGATCAATGACATGAGTTGAATGAACTAAACTGATTAACTAAAACATAAACAGGTGTAGAAGGAATCAAACAGGACAAAAGACAGCCAAACTAAAAAATGAAAGTGTTGCAGATGTACCAGTTAAACCTTCAAATCATCAATTCTTACACCATGGCAAGAGTGAGCATAGCAATAAGACACAAGGTAATCATCTCACATCAGCAAGGTCTCTCCCAAGCAGAAATTTGGCGGCAGACAGCAGTTTTAGAATTGCTGCCCAAGCTCTTCTGAAGAAGCACAAAGAAACAGGCATGGTTGAGGACCAGAAGTGCAGTGGACGGCTATGGAAACTGAGGGCAGAAGACAATAGATACTTCCCTGCGGACCTCTGGGCATCTTTTGCTGCCTGAGAACTCAGTTCAAGCCACATTTCCCACTTGAAGTGAAACAGTTCATGGAACTAATGCTTCCTGCCATAACCGGGGGACGAGCTATGTACTGTCATTTGCTCTTGAAATTGTGGGAAAAGAACCTCCGGTAAATTATTTTTTTTAAACTGAGATGTAATGCAGAATAGGTCCTTCCAGTCATACAAGCCGTGCCACCCAGCAACCTCCAATTTAACCCTAGCCTAATCACAGGACTATTTATAATGACCAATTAACCTACCAACCGGAAGTCTGGACTGTGGGAGGAAAGCCGAAGCACCTGGAACAAACTCATGCAGTCACAAGGAGAGTGTAAAAACTCCTTGCATACAGCGGTGGGAATTGAATCTAGGTCACCAGTACTGTAAAGCATTGTGCTAACCAATACGCAAACATGCCACCCCAGATGTGGAAATGGAATTATTTTGTTTTGCAATAATCAAGTGATTATTTAAAAAGTTTTAACTGTTTCATTGTTTAGCAAGTCAGTGCGCATAACCAATATGACTAGCCTTCTATATCAGTGTAAAACAAACAGGTGCGTATTTCTTCAATAACTCACAGATGCTCAAAAGTTAAGTCCCAGCCTCTCAGTTGGATCAGGAATATGACTGTTTTCAATTCCCTGGGAAGGAATGGTTAACCAGTACTGCTGCTTCCAAAAGCTAAAAACTGAAGATACTAGATAACAGGTGCTGAAAACATTCAGAAACATTTGGCTTTAACATTTCTATGTTCTAATGAACGGTTTATTGACCCAAAGTGTCAGCTGTTTCTCTCCTTATGGATGTTACTTGGACATCACAGAATTATATTGGAATGGCAGTTATGAGTGACATCTATTGGACACCGGAACGCTACCACCAGGGAACCACACCCTGGGAAAGTAGGGGGCATCAGAAAAACATACAAGCCTTGAAGTTGACGCCCATCATTACCTGATTATATATAAACTAATCATGCCTCGTGCTATTTCAAATACAATTTCAATTCCTTGATGGAACTACTGCCTTATAATCACCCTTATTGCAACTTTCATTTTAAAACCAAACCCTTGGAAAACATGGTGACATCAAGAATAATACTTAGAAACAGGAAAAACACAAACATCACACTCACGCCTTGGAAACCAGTTTAATAAACTCCTACTGCAATAAACATTCAACAACAACAAACCAAAGTTGTTATCTACAAGACTAAATTAACCATAAGGAGATAAAGTAAAGGACAACACCGAAGTTTTAATCATTTCAATCAATATGACATTATGATATAAAAGAGTAGGCCATTCGGCTCTTCTAGCCAGCATCGCCATTCACTGTGATCATGGTTGATCATACACAATCAGTACCCCGTTCCTGCCCTCTCCCCATATCCCTTGACCCCGCAATCTATAAGAGCTCTATCTAACTCTCTCTGGAATGCATCCAGAGACTTGGCCTCCACTGCCTTCTGGGGCAGAGCATTCCACATATCCACCACTCTCTGGGTGAAAAGGTTTTTCCGCATCTCTGTTCTAAATGGCCTACCCCTTATTCTTAAACTGTGGCCTCTAGTTCTGGACTCACCCATCAGCGGGAACAGCTGCCTCCAGTGTGTCCAATCCCTTAATAATCTTGTGTGTTTCAATCAGATCCCCTCTCATCCTTCTAAATTCCAGTGTATACAAGCCCAGTCGCTCCAATCTTTCAACATATGACAGTCCCGCCATTCCGGGAATTACCCTTGTGAATGGTTACGCTGCACTCCCTCAATACGCTGCACTCCCTCAATAGCAAGAATGTCCTTCCTCAAATTTGGAGACCAAAACTGCACACAATACTCCAGGTGGGGTCTCACCAGGGCCCTGTACAACTGCAGAAGGACCTCTTTACTCAATTCCTCATTATAAAAGCCAGCATGCCATTAGCTTTCTTCACTGCCTGCTGTACCTGCATGCTTGCTGTCATTGACTGATCTACAAGAACACCTAGATCTTGTTGTACTTCCCCTTTTCCTAACTTGACTCCATTTAGATAGTAATCTGCCTTCCTGTTCTTGCCACCAAAGTGGATAACCTCACATTTATCCACATTAAACTGCATCTGCCATACATTTGCCCACTCACCCAACCTGTCCAAGTCACCCTGCATTCTCATAACATCCTCCTGACATTTCACACTGCCACCCAGCTTTGTGTCATCAGCAAATTTGCTAATGTTACTTTTAATCCCTTCATCTAAATCATTAACGTATATTGTAAACAGCTGCGGTCCCAGCACCGAACCTTGCGGTACCCCACTGGTCACAGCCTGCCATTCCAAAAGGGACCCATTAATCACTACTCTTTGTTTCCTGTCAGCCAGCCAATTTTCAATCCATGTCAGTACTCTGCCCCCAATACCATGTGCCCTAATTTTGCCCACTAATCTCCTATGTGGGACTTTATCAAAAGCTTTCTGCAAGTCATTTTCATAGTTACATCCTCAAAAAACTCCAGAAGATTAGTCAAGCATGATTTTCCCTTCATAAATCCATGCTGACTCGGACTGATCTTCTACCGCTATCCAAATGTGTCGTAATTTCCTCTTTTATAATTGACTCCAGCATCTTTCCCACCACTGATGTCAGGCTAACCTATGATTCCCTGTTTTCTCTCTCCCTCCTTTCTTGAAAAGTGGGACAACATTAGCCACCCTCCAATCAGCAGGAACTGTTCCTGAATCTATAGAACACTGGTAAATGATTACCAATACATCCACGATTTCTAGAGCTAACTAAATCAAACTAAAGACAATAGAAAGGTGAACAGAAGGTTGTAGGAACTACCTGTGAAGAAAGAAATTGTTTTCCCAGGTAAGCTGTTCTATTCTAGTGAGACAATGCAGAAACAGATTCTTTGGCTCACAGAGACTAGGCTAACCATCAAGCACCTATTTGCACTAATTCAATTTTATTTTCTCCACATTCCCGTAATTTCTCTCCCAGGTTCTATCACTACCCTTACCTATTCACTAAATTTTAAGTACCTGGAGGAAAACCACAGGGTCACAAAGAAATGGTGCAAAATCCATTCAAAGTCAGGATTGGACTAGATCACCGAAGCTGAGAAGAAACAACTGTTAGGTGCCAAATTACTAGATTAGGAAGGAATTGTTTAATTAGGATGGGTTCTACCAATTTTCAAATGGAAAGGACAATAATGATTAAAGGTGGGATGACTCCCTATAATAATAAAAGTAGTAGAAATTTTAAAAGTTGATCAATACTTCAGAAATAATTCATGGCACTTGGAACAGAAAAAAATTAAAAGTTTTGAAAAACAGAGTGGAATTCCAATAACCAACACTCATAGGACTTACAAAAAGTTCTACCAGCAGATTCTCTGGACAACTGGACAATATTACTATAAATACCCCATCAATGCTTTAATCCTTTTTCCAGTGAACTCAGAAAGTTTAAAGGAAGTACAGAAAATAGAATCTGAGGTTCAAGGGAGAATGGGAAACAGGACTCTAGGAAGCTTGATACAGATCTATTGGTATTTTTGAACAATTGGATATTGAATTACTAGATTAATAGAATTAGAAACACAGGTTGAGTTAAGTGTGGCCTAAAATCATATATGTGGACAAGGAAGAGAGTGAATGAACTGCAAGTGAAAAGTCAATTTGTGGATGGAAAGGGCTGCAAGACCCACTGGAATCTGAACATCAGTTGTAAAGATCAGAAGTTATAGGATCCATGGTGGAACAAAAGACTGAAAATCATTTCTATGATACAAACACAGGCAACCAGGGTACAAAGACTACATGGGGAAAATTAAAAGGATTTAGAACAGAGGCAGAAATGCTGGAAAAACTCAGCCAGTTAGACAGCATCTAGCATCTGTAGAAAGAAACCAGTCTATGTTTAGGTCAGCAACCATTTCTTAGAAGTCAAGTCAATTTAAAAAGTTTGTGGAACAGCTCACATTCCCAATCCTCCGGTAATGCAGTTTGCAACCTCAATACACTAATATAGGGATTAGACAAGCATATACAGTGCATTCCATTTAACTGGGCCATTGGTTAATCAGGCAAATCACTTATTTGGGACAACCCTTAAAAAACAAACACTAATTGAGAAAATAGCTGGGATTTACCTTTGCTTATTTTTGACACTATACCGCTTAACTGGGTCAGGAGACTGTTGCCAAACAGTTTTTAAATCAGCATCAGTCATGTGCACCTGTGTAGCTGTTAGACACTATACTGTGCTGAAAGTGAACAGTTTTTGTCTTTGATAGTTGACAAGAAATAAGCAGTAGGACAATTCAGAACTGTTTTGCTCACTGTAGTTTCAAGCATTCTGGCTTGGAGATGTCAGAAATGGCAGGGAGTGAAAATGAAACAATTTTACTACTTCAACAAGCTGAGAACTAAGAATAACTTGAAGACATTGACAATCATCTTGAATATTATCGTTGGTCTCCACTAGACACTCAGCTCTCACCTATGGGTCCCAGTAGTTGTTTGCATGCTACAGCAACTACACCCCGATGCACCATTTCGACAGGCGACTTAAACCAAGTGAGGATAGCCAGTGAGTCTCGTACTCCGGTGAGATAAGGATTATGCCTGGCCTAGTATACAAAGTCATCTCTGGCAGACTGGGAAGATGTAATCTATAATGAGATCCATTGTAGGAAGAGAGCGATAGGTATGATGAGGCACAGAAGTAGTCATGGTAACCATTCCAACCAGGTAGGACCCCAGTTGTGACATCCACTCATACCACCGGACCCAGACTTCCCAGGTTGAGACAGTGGGATTGTTCCAGAGCAGTGGCTTTTCCTCTTTAAAGCTCTCCCGCATGGGCTTTCTGTCATAGATGGATACATAGCACAACCATCAGTAATACTGGTATTGTTCCAATTTGTTCTGTATTTAATTTAAATGCATAATTTGTTACTCAGTTAAATGGAAGTTTGTCCTTTTCTAAATTGACACACAGTCCCTTCCACGCCTTTGAGTCGCGCTGACCAGCATTCTCCCAATTTAATCCTAGCTTAATCACGGAACAAAGTACAATGACCAATTAACCAACCAACAGGTACATCTTTGGAACGTGAGAGGAAACTGGAGCACCCAGAAGAAACACAGGCGGTCATGGGGAGAAGGTACAAACTCCTTACAGGCAGCAGTGAGATACCTTTATACCTTTTTAATGCTTCCTCATTTGATTCCACCTACAAGCTCCTGGCTCACCCCCCTCCTCAACTTCTACATACTGGCCATCCTCCCTCTACACACTCAGTCCTGACGCAGGGTCTCAACCCAAAATGTTGAAAATTTGCCTTAAAATTCTCAACTTGGGCATGACCCGTAAAACAGACTGACACTGAGACTGTCCACAGACAACAAGGCAAATCACTGGGCAAGTACTGAAAAATGCGAAATTAAAAGGTTTGAGCTTTAATTATTGCAAAATCTAACAGTTTGAAATAGTCCAGCACTACTAAGTGCCAGGTTATCAGTGTTTTACTACACTTAACTAGCAAGCTGCAACAATCAGAAACTTCTAATTTACCTCCCAGTCTTGCACTAAGTCTACTCTCAACTGTAACAGCAGGTGGAATTTTACAATCAAGATCAGTGGTGCAAACTTCCAGGAGGGAGGAGTGAGATTGCATTAGAAAACCATTCAGTAAGAGTACACTAACTCTGGTCATTAGTCATTGCTTTGGAAAGTGTAATGTCACTGAATATTAACTGAAGGAACAATTAATGATACGTGTAGAGTAATGCCTAGGCAAAGTACAAATATCTAAACAAGTGAACAACTCCCAAGAAAGAGTCAGATTATTAATAGGTGGGAGAGGACAGAAAATAAACCTTAGACTTACCATTTAAATGTTATATAGAACTGTATTAATTATATTAAATTAATATCAAACAACTTATTGCCAGTCTGAAAATACTCCAAAAGAATTAGTTCAAATACAAAAATCACAGAATTATATTTAAATAACATTTTCAAATTTAATAAAATTATTTGCAATATATCTTCACATTCTTTTCAATAAGATTTATTTAAAACAAGCATATTAAAAGTAAACAGTTGCTGGATCACATCCAAGTAACTCCAATGTTTCATGCTTCTGCAACACAATCTTTTTAAAAGATTACTGTGAATTTTCAATAGCGAGCATTTTCGCAAACAGAGGCATGTGCTGCAAATTCAAAACAGTCAGCTTAGGTGACTACCATCTCCAACCTAAACAAGATTTTTTAAAAACAGTACATTTATCTGAATTTATGCAATAATACAGCGACTAAATTTAAACATTAGCAAATGGAGTATCAAACAAAATCAGGAAACATTTTAAAGAAAACCATTCAGGAAAAGTAGCAGGCCTGTTATCTTTCTAGATCCTTTTCCTGCATTCAGTTACATCAAGGCTGATGTACAGCATAATCCCATTTATCTGCCTTGATTGCATTTCCTTCAATGTGCCTGCCCAACAAAATCTTATTAATCTCAATTTTGAAATTTTCACTTGATCCTGACCTCAAGATATCTATGTACAAATGATCCAGAGTGTCAAGAGTTATACAGCACAGCTCCATCACAGGCACTAGCCTCCCCAGCATTGAGTGCATCTTCAAAAGATAATGCCTCAAGAAGGCATCATCCATCATTAAGGATCCCCAACTCACAAAATGTGCTCTCTTCTCATTACTACATCTAAGAAGAGGTACAAGAGCCTGGAAACACACTCAACATTTTATCAATTGTTCCTGCCCCTCTGCCATCAAACTTCTGAATGGAGAATGAACAAACCCATGAACACTGTCTCACTATTTTTGCACTACACATGTACACATATTTATCACTGATATATGCATGAAATTACTATAAATGAGTAACATATGTACACACATATTTACATATACACACAATTATTAAATATTTTAGAGTAATTTATAGTAATTTCATGACATATGTCAGTGATATTAAACCTGATTCTGAATCCTTCTGCATACCACATCCACTCTGACCTTTTTTCCCTATCGACACTGATACCATGTGTCCACTTTAGGACCATTTACTTTATATAACTGCAAATATACAATTCTGGCAAAAGTTTATTTGAAATAGTATGTCTGTTTCATTGCCCCACATACATTCTTTAGATTGCTAGGTCTAGCATTTTATTGCACAACTGCTTGGCTTATCCACACAGGTTCAATAAGCCCTGTAAAGGACCTAGCATCTTTTCCAAAACTTGCTTTGCAGCAAATCACAAGAGCGAGTATAAAAAAGCAACATGCATCATATGCTTGCCAGCTGCAGGTAATTCTGTCTTAATTTTTTTTTGAGGCAGGTACAAATACATTTGAGTAAGTGCATGGGTTTAAGTGGACATGATACAAACACTGGAAAATGGGACGAGCTTCGGTTCACCATGGCTGGCAAAGCTGAATTGAGCCAAAAGACCTCTTTTCATGCTGTATCACTATGACTAATCAATTAGCAGAATTAATACATTACAAATTGTTGAAGCTTCACTTTCAAATTGGAAATTTTAACTGTTTTTTTTCATTAACCAGGGCAAGTTTTAAGATGCTAAAGTTTTAAAGACTTAACATTTTCAATTTTAATTGAAAAATCTAAGTTTACCAGGTTGTGGACAGAGGTCGGGTCGCAGTCCTAGAAAATATACTTATCATGTTGAAGCCATATCATAAGTGTATGAATCAAGAATCTTTCTTTAAACATTTTATTTCTAATTATTTGTTCAAGGTTCAAGGAAAGCTATTATTAAAGTACATATATATCACCATATGTCCCCGAGATTCATTTTCTTGCAGACATACTCAGTAAATCCAAGAACCATAATATCAATGGAAGACTACAACTTCCACGAGATTGATTTCATTCCATTCCAAATAATGTGAATTTCTGTTACCTAAAGGTTATAACAGTGGTGTGGGGGGAGAGCCTGTAATTCCAAAACCCGTAATAAACAATAAATACAAGGCATCATTTCAAAGTTCAATAAAAATCCAAGGACAATGGCCATTCATGTGTGCCAACAATACAGAAATGGATATAAACATAAAATGACCACACAGAGAAATATGACAGTCTACTTCTTTCAAGTCTACCCATAACAGCACTACTATGGGGAAATTCAACTAGACCCATGTCTTTGTCCTTCTCCAGAGCCTTGCAAATTCTTTCTTATCAGATACTAATCCAAATACCACCTCGTGCAAATGAATCTACCACCATCAACAGTGCATTGTAGACCCTAACTATTTCACTGTAAGTAAAACTAATAAGATTATTCAGCAGTTAACAGGCACACTGGTGCTTTGAATGTACCATTAATTTAATAAACATTACACAATATCAATTAGAGATAGCCATCCTGGCTTTGTCAAGGACAGATCTTGGCTGACCAGACTGAAAACTTCTGAGGAGGTAACAGAGTGGACAGTAGATGTGGTTTACATGAACTTCAGTAAAGCCTTCAACCAGTTCTCCTGTGGGAGATGATCTGGGGCAAATTGGATATATTATTAGCATGACACTATGAAACAGATGTTATGGTAGAGGGCTGTTTTTGTGATTGGTTATCACTAGTGATGTTCCACAGGGATTGGTGCTGGGACCCTTACTGTTTGCAATGTACAAGAATAATTTGAATGTGGAAGTAGGTGACATGGTCACTATGTAGATCACATCAAGATTGATGGTGGTGTTGCAGCATGGAGGGTAATCTTAGGCTTCACGGAGATAATGATGTGTTGTTAAATAGAGCAAGAAATGGCAGATGGAGTTTAATCACACTAAGTGCGAGGTGATGGAGTTTTGAGAGTATTAATGAGGCTAAGAAATCCAGGTTGAGTACCCAATACCCAACATTCTAAAGTCTGAAAACCTCCGAATCAGAATTTTTGAGCGCTGACACGGGAGTCACAAATGGAAAACTCAACAAGGCACTGGGAAGGTTCCCAGATGATACACAGGTCTCTGGACACCACAGATAGCTCTGAAAACTGACCTCACATACGTAATGAACTGAAGTGAATGAAAAATAGAAAAACACTGCATAAAGCGAAAAATGAAGATCTCAACCTTGCATTAAAAGAGTAGATCCATCAGCGTTAGAGTGAACATATGCTGCTTAATGGTATGCTGATCGTGAAACAAGCGAAGATCTATCACAACGAAAGAAAAATTAAAAGCTAATTGAGAATATTCAGCAGGCTGGTTGCAGAAATTTAAGAAAAGGCAAGGCATTAAATTTTTAAAGATTAGTGGAGATAAAGCATCAGTTGATCAAGAAGCAGCAGCAGGAGTTTGCCAAAATCGTAGCTAATGAAAATCTAACATCTGAATGGCTGCATACAATGTGATGAACAAGTGTAAAGCAAAGCCTGCTTACTGGTAGCATGTAAATTCTGAGTCAGAAATGATGGCAATACCAAATCTATCTCACTGTATATTCCAAAATCCAAAACAAAATTGAAATCCAAAACACTTTCAGCCCCAGCATTTTGGATAAGGGGTACTCAACCTTTATACCATGAATTGCAAGGCCTTACCCAAGTGGTGTTGAGGAACAAAGGACATTGGTGTGAGAATCCAAAGATCCTTGAAAGTGGCACCACAGGAAGCCAATGAAGTTAAGGCAGCTGATAGACTGCTGGCATTTGTTAGATTCACAAGGATGTTGCGTGGGATGGAGTGTTTTAGTTGAGGAGAGACTGGCTGTCTTCCTGGACCAGAGGTGGTTAAGAGGGTACACAACTGAGGATTATAAAATTATGAAGATTATAGAGAGGACAAACTACAGGAAACATTTTCTGTTCGAGAGGAATAAAACTAGAGGACGTAGATTTAACTTCCGAATATGAGATTCAGAGGAGATCTGTAGATGTTTTGCATCTAGACAGTGATGAATACCCGGAATACATGACAAAAGGCAGCAGTGAAAGCAGAATTGCTAGAACCATTTAAGGGTCTATTTGAACACTTGAATCACCTAGGCGCTGAAAGCTATGAATCCGATGCTAGAAGCAGTAATTAATACAGATAGGTACCCAATGGTCAGTGTCAGGATAATGAGCCAAATTGTTTGTTACCATGCTGTATGATTCCATATCTATTAACATGCTAGTATGTTTAATGTATCTCAAATATTTTTGAGTTTGAAGTCAATTACTGGCATCCATATAGTAGCTCAAGTAGAGCTTATACAGTCCTGTGTTTTACAATATCAAAATGTCTCTAATTTCCATGTAGTAAGTATATAGACAAAAAGAGCAATCTTTGTAATTAGCTATCAGTGTGAATTTTCATTTTTTTGATCCACAAAATTGCTGTGACAATTTAATCCTAAATGCATATTACAAATTACCGTAGATTTCGCACTACAGAGCGCACCTGATTAAAAGCCGCTGGCTCTAATTTTAGAAAGAAAATCAATTTTGTACTTGTACAAGCCGCACCGGATTTTAGGCCGCGCCGGATTTTCGGCCGCAGGTGTCCCACGTTGTAATATGAGATATTTACACAGAAAGATATTACACGTGAGGATTTTTTAACTTTTAATTAAATCCATATAAAACAAATACATATTGCAAATGCTTTTTTCGAACCGTGCCTGTAACGCGGCTACTTTTAAATATACGTTGCGTATACTTTTTTACTGAACAACATTCCTAACGATTGGTAAAAAATATATATACTGCAGCCTACCAGGAAAAGTTATTGATCGCCTTTAACTTAAAAGCAGCGTTCGCTCAGATCTAATGCCGCTCGCGTAATGCGCTCGCCCCCACCTTCCCGTTTATCGCAAACCGGTATTTTTCCCACAAGACGCGGCGAAACCGGGTGTGACGTCATAGCATCCCGCGATGTAGTACAGAAAACAAATATAGTTAAAACACTTCTAACTTTAACTAGAATAACAAATGAATTACTAAGCGAAAATATTATAAACTAAATAACTGCCATAAAGGCAGCACAATGCTTTTCTTCGAGTGTTTTCCATGTTGATGAGGGTGAGTACAAATGACTGATTTACAATAATTTAATTGTGAAAGTGCACTTGATTTATCGTACAATTTCATTGGACCTCTGTGAACTACTCATCAATTTTATTGGTCTACTGTTACGAGGCAAAATGTTTTTGGCGGCATGAAAAAAAATCATGCATTAGCCGCACCGTAGTAAAGGCCGCAGTGTTCAAAGCTGTTCAAAATGTGGGAAAAAAGTAGCGGCTTATAATCCGACATCTACGGTACTCTCCATTTTGGCACTTCTTTATTTCTCTCCACAGATGCTGCCTGACCCTTCATTTAATTGGGCCACCTTGCCACTTAATTGGGACAGGAGACTGCTGCCAAACAGCTTCCAACCAGCATCAGTCAACTGCACACTGTGCGGCCGTTAAATGCTCCTCAGACAGGATGAAGAGGTCAATACTCCCCAATGCCATTAGGCTTTACAATTCAACCGCCAGGAGTAAGATATGTTAAAGTGCCGGGGTTGATTGTATTTAATGTATTTAAGTAAACTACTTAAGAACTTTTTAAAAGCTATTATTAATGCTTTTTGAGAGAGTGATTTAGATGCATATCATATTTTTACTGAGTTAAGTATTGTATGTAATTAGTTTTGCTACAACAAGTGTATGGGACATTGGAAAAAATGTTGAATTTCCCCATGGGGATGAATAAAGTATCTATCTATCTATCTATCTATCTACTATACAGTGCTTAAATCCTGATTTGGAAATATATCTCCATTCTCTCATTAACACTAGATCCAAATCCTGGAATTCCTTACCAACACAACCCTCAATGCACTTTCACATGAGAAGCTGCAGGTAAGTCACTAATAACTTTTAAGGATGGCAATAATTAAAAAGTGACAGTTAAGATTACCACAAGGCCTCATTTCATTCCAGAAAATCAGCTTTCAATTATCACTCTATTGTACTTCAAATAACTCAAGTCCAGGGGTTCCCATTCTTTTCTTTGCCATGGACCAATACCATTAAGCAAGGGGTCTGTGGACCCCAGGTTGGGAAATCTTACTCTAGAGTTCTCTCATTGACAATCTTCTTTAAAGAACAGTTCATCAGAAAATATGACACACTGTTTTGGAATACCACAATGCTAATGGATGAAATAAATTCACTGCTTCAACAAATTAAGAATGACAAAGAATTAAGGTATTGACAATCACCTTACTATACCATGAAAATGAAGATTTGGAGGATGCAACTGTTGAAAGCATTGTATGAACAGTCCATTATCTGTACTAGTTCCATGCGCTGATTTTGTTCATTTACACTCAATCAAAAGAACATGGCAGAATACAACGGATTAATCCCTCCTTCGATAACTGCTAGGAACTAATACACAGTTTTATGATCCTATACTAATATTGGTAGTGTTCTAATTTGTTTCATATTTGTTACTCATTAAAATTCCAGTTTATTTTTTTTATACATTTTTAACTATTTCCATGAAATTTCAGCTAATTGGGGCAGCCATTTAATTGAATCAAAATGTACTGGCCCTAATGTGTCCCCATTAACTGGAATCCCCATTAACAGAACTTTTAAATAAATCTAATCCAGGTTAAAAGTGAGCACGGCCTTACTTTCAAACTATCTGCCAGATATTACTGTAAATGCTTAACTTGCTTTCCATTCTGTTTAATGGATTTGGTTGAATTTATGATTTAATGTATCAACTACAGTGAAACCAAAAGTTAAACTCACCAACCCACTTTTGTTCTCACATTTTGAGATGACTATAAAAACATTATTGAATTCACATTTGTGTACTTATTGACCTAAAGCACTGTTCATGCTTCCTCAGAGGAAAAAACATTTGCATTGTGTGAAATAGTATAGGGAATCAAGAGTGTATGGGATGACAGAGTTCTAGGTACATTTGACTTTGCAAATTCCAATGGAAAGGCTAGAAAACTATTTGTAAAGTGACAATTTCAATAGCCTAAAATGTAGGGGGGACAGGTATAAAGGCAGCAGGGCATGTATTAACATTGATTTTATGATAACAGTCTAAGTAGTGCACCAAATGTGGTATTGCAAATGATTTCTAATATTCAATGATGACACAGACATTTGCATACATACTGAGTGAGAAGAGAAATCCATCCAGAAATGAAAACTTTATAGTTAAGAGCCAAAGGAGGATCTCCTTGACCTTCCACATGAAGGTCAAAGAAGTCCATCTTCATGTGTACTTGATTTCCATCAAAGTCACAGAACCAAAGATGAAGCAGAGGTCATCAGGCACAGAACAAGCAAGGGTTTGGATCTGGGCTCCATCTGCTCTGTATTACATACCAATTAAACTTGCCAAAATATTTTGGGAGGTTTCAGATATCAAGAGAACAAATGAAAAGCTGAAAAAGAGTTGCAAAAAAAAAGGTAATTACTAGTACAGACCACACTGTACTCTTAGCATAAACGTTACCAATGCATCTTAAGATATTATGTTGTAGCCAAATTTTCAATGCAAAGCTGATTATCATTTAATATCGCTTCCAGATTTCATAATCATATTTAAATAGGACCACCTTGCATATTAATATAATGGACTATTTTAAACATACTTACACTTAACAGTATAAATGCAAGTGACAACAAAATTCATAACCAAAACACTGCTATCAGAAATATACAGAAAACATTTGGAATAATTCTTTATGCATTGTTAAACTGCCGTTTGTTTATTTGACTTTTCTTATGCAACTACCATTTCACAATGAGGAGCAACTTCTCATATCTCAAGAACCAATCAACAAAGACAGACTTGAGAACAAAATCCACCACTGCTGCTTCTGCAGCAGCACAGCCTTCATCCACTCTGACCAAAATCCCAAACCCAACAACCTGTAAAACTTAAAGGAACAAAGCATATTTAAACCTGAAAAACAGCCTAGAAAGATGACCAAGCAAAAAAATATTTAGCCATTAATCCTCAATTGTGTCCTTCAGGAATTAGCAAGAAGCAACGAAAACCAAAAGCAGCTAGACAATGTCAGTAAAGTATGAACTTTGATGGGAAACATGAAACTCATTCCAACTAATCACAAACTGTAGGCTTTTCTTTTATGTGAAACATAATATTGATTAATCAGAAACTAATCACATATCCAGGATCATGAACTGCTCAGGCTTAGAGACAGATGTCTGTTTAGCAAGATGAAATTTTTAGCAGTTAAACCAGTTATTAGATACAGTGCAGTATCACTAGAAAGTGTCAATATTGGGAAAGGTGCACTCAATCTGTTAATAAATTAACCACCCTTATTCCACATAGCAAGTTTATATCATCGCTGTTAAATAAGAAAGTAGGGAAGAGAAATTATAATATAAATAAATAATTCTGCTACAGGTCAACATTTCCAAAGGTTGATCAATGACCTCGTTCATGCATGCCTCATTTTTTAAATAATTTTTATTTAGAGAAACAGCATGAAACAGGCCCTTCCAGCCCACCAAGCCACACTGTCCAGCAACCCACCCATTTTATTCTAGCCTCCTCATAGGACAATTTATAATGACCAAATAACCTACTAATCAGTGCAACTTTAGACTGTGGCAGGAAACTGAAGAAACTGGAAGAAACACACGTTGCCACAGGGAGAACGTTCAATCTCCATACAGGAGGTGCTGGAATTGAACTCTGAATTCCAAAATACCCCGAGCTGTAATAGCGCTATGCTAATCATGGAACCCCATTTTCTATCACTGTTGTCAAGAACTCTCAACAATGTTTGTTCCATTATCTTCTCTAAGACCTTTACTAATCCTCTTCCAATGTATAACTGAATAGGGTCTCTATCACCTCACCTTCCACCATACAAGTACTCACTTTGAATGAACTATCCTTCATTTTCCACTACCTTCACTGTGATGCTGCTTGGCTGCTAAACATTTATAGCAATTTCTTTCTTTTTTAACCCAAGCTTTTCAATTCTTTTTTTTTTGAAGTGTTTGAAATTACAATGCAAGTTGTGTACATCAAAAGAGTATAAATACAGTAACTCATTCCACCCCCTCCATTATTCAAAATCAAGCTGACCTAGCTCAGTATCATTTTCGTGCTCTATCCCCATAGCTACTCATTCATCTAACATCTTTAAAGGAATCAATCTCTACTTTCAACACAATCAATGACTGAATTTCTGCAGTCTTCTGTGGTGACAAATTACAATGAATTATTGTTGTTTGTTAAATTCCTCCTCATTTCAGTTCTATTTCACCTAGTCATCAATATTACAGACCCTAGTTCTAAACTTCTTCGCTGGGAGAAACATCTCCCCTGCACTTACGTTGTCAACCTCTCAAAGAATTTTGTGACATCTGAAAGAGGTCACCTTTCATTCTTTTAAACTCAAGAGAATCAAGGTCAAATTAATTTGATCTTTCCTCATACAGCATATCATTCATTCCTTGTTGACTTTTGCTGTATCTCCTCTCAAGCATATTTTTCTTAAGCAATCTTTAGGATTTAGGATGACTTATTTCAACTTCAGTTTTGTGGGTTCTAGCATTGTTAATAGTGCCAAAGTGGGATGCGCCAACACTTTGACAGATGGGGAGGATATTGATAAATTCCTCAGGCAGTACAGTAGATAGATAGATAGATAGATACTTTATTCATCCCCATGGGGAAATTCAACTTTTTTCCAATGTCCCATACACTTGTTGTAGCAAAACTAATAACATACAATACTTAACTCAGTAAAAAATATGATATGCATCTAAATCACTATCTCAAAAAGCATTAATAATAGCTTTTAAAATTTTTAAAAAATTTTTTAGATTGAGGTAACCACTGCTTATTCCACTTCCCACTTGCACAGAGAATCCTAGGAGTCAGTGGAGTTATTGCAAGCACAAGAGATTCTAATGATGCTGGAAATCTTGAGCTACAACACCAAATGCAGGAGATACACAACAGGGCAGGCAGCCATCTATGGAGAAGAATAAATATTTAACATTTTGGGTTGAGATCCTCCATCAGGACTGAGTGGAGATTTTGCACTTTTTCACAGGGGGCTTGTGCAGATCCTTGAATGTTTCACTGCCATGTAAACCCCTCCCTATGTATCTGTTTCAGAGGTCGTGTATCCAGTACATGAACAACATTGCCATGATGAGTGAGGCGACCAGAACTGGACACAGTACTCTAAGTGTGGCCTAACTAGAGTTTTATACAGCTGCATCATTACATTGCGACTCTTAAACTCTATCCCTCAACTTATGAAAGCTAACACCCCATACACTTTTTAAACTACCCTATCTACCTGTGAGGCAACTTTCATGGATCTGTGGACATGTACCCCCAGATCCCTCTGCTCCTCCACACTACCAAGTATCCTGTCATTTACTTTGTACTCTGCCTTAGAGTTTGTCCTTCCAAAGTGTACCACCTCACACTTCTCTGGGTTGAACTCCATCTGCCACTTCTCAGCCCACTTCTGCATCCTATCAATGTCTCTCTGCAATCTTTGACAATCCTCTACACTATCTACGACACCATCAACCCACCCTTCTTTGTGTCGTCTGCAAACTTGCCAACCCACCCTTCTACCCCCACATCCAGGTCGTTAATAAAAATCACAAAAAAGTAGAGGTCCTAGAACAGATCCTTGTGGGACACCAGTAGTCACAACCCTCCAATCTGAATGTACTCCCTCCACCACCTTTCCCCTTTAATCCAATCTCTTTGCACCCTAAAAGGATGCAAATTTATTGCAAATCATGCTTCATTTCTCCAAATGCTTGCCACTACCTATCCACTGACACACTACAATCTAGTTTCCAAATTTACCACCGCCAACCTCCCTCCAATTCCTTCCTCGAGTCCAAACCATTATAATTTTTAAATTACATGTAAAATGCAATCATATTGTAATGCTTCTTTTTAAAATCTCTTTACAATAGGTCTCTTAATTAATTCTCACTCGTTACACAACGCTAGATCTGAAAGAGACTGATGACTAACAGGTTCCTCAATGTACTGTTCTAGAAATCCATCTTGTATACAGGTAGATTGATCTTCAACATCTTTTGATTGTCTCAACAGCTTTGCCCAGTCCAAAGTTTCTCATGATTACTATATATACCATTACATTCCTCTTTAATTTCCTTATTTATAATACAGTATATCATATCTATTATTGCAAAGCTTATAGTAAACTCCCACCAAATGTTTTAGACACAGACTGCAGATAATGGAACCTGGAGAAAAAGAAACTGGTGAAGAAACTCAAGCAGCATTTGAGGAAAAGGAAATGTTGACATTTTGTATCTTCAACCTGAAACATTAACTACCGTAGATTCCGGATTTTAAGCCGCTACTTTTTTCCCACATTTTGAACAGCTTTGAACTCTGCGGCCTTTAATACAGAGCGGCTAATACATGTTTTTTTTTCATGCCGCCTCGTAAACATTTTGCCTCGTAACAGTAGACCAATAAAATTGATGAGTAGTTCACAGAGGTCCAATGAAATTGTACGATAAATCAAGCGCACTTTCACAATTAAATTATTGTAAATCAGTCATTTGTACTCACCCTCATCAACATGGAAAACACTCGAAGAAAAGCATTGTGCTGCCTTTATGGCAGCTATTTAGTTTATAATATTTTCGCTTAGTAATTCATTTGTTATTCTAGTTAAAGTTAGAAGTGTTTTAACTATATTTGTTTTCTGTACTACATCGCGGGATGCTATGACGTCACACCCGGTTTCGCCGCGTCTTGTGGGATACCGGTTTGCGATAAACGGGAAGGAGGGGGCATTAGACCCGAGCGAAACGCTGCTTTTAAATGCCGTTTGCGATAAACGGGACGGCGGGGGTCGAGCGGCGGAGCGAAAACGCTGCTTTTAAGTTAAAGGCGATCAATAACTTTTCCTGGTAGGCTGCAGTATATATATTTTTTACCAGTCGTTAGGAGATATTGGAATGTTGTTCAGTAAAGAAGTATACGCAACGTATATTTAAAAGTAGCCGCGTTACGGGCACGGTTCGAAAAAAAGCATTTGCAATATGTATTTGTTTTATATGGATTTAATTAAAAGTTAAAAAATCCTCACGTGTAATATCTTTCTGTGTAAATATCTCATATTACAACGTTGGACACCTGCGGCCGAAAATCCGGTGCGGCCTTTACAAGTAAAAAATTGATTTTATTTCTAAAATTAGAGCCAGCGGCTTTTAATCAGGTGCGCTCTGTAGTCCAGAATCTACGGTAGGTTTCTTTTTCAGCTGAGTTTAACCTGCTGAGTATTCCCAGCACTTAATCTGATTTTCGCCTCTGACCTCTATTGATCTGAATTCAACACAATTTGCAAGCCAAGAACGTTTCTTACTACTATTCAAATGGTATCCTTTCTTTTTCAAATGATACTCCCACTTGGATAAGCAGGGCAGCACTGAGAGGATCCTGCTTTTTGATTTCTCAAGTGCCTTCAATACCATACAGCCCTCGTTACTGGAGGAAAAGCCCCAATCAATGCAGACTGGCATTTCCATTACATCATATATAATGGACTACCTGACTGGCAGACCACAATCTGTGCGGCTTCGAAGTTGTGTGTCAGACATGGCTATAAGCAGCACTGGGGCCTCACTGCAGACTTTACTGGCTCCCTTCCTGTTTACCCTGTATACCTTGGACTTTAGATACAACACTGAGTCATATCACCTGCAGAAATTCTCTGATGACTCAGTAGTGGAGTGTATAAAGAGGGTGGGAGGATGAAAACAGGGCCCTGGTGGAGGACTTTGTCAAATGGTGCAAGCTGAATCATCTGCAGCTCCACATTAGTAAGACAAAGGAGATGGTGATAGATTTTAGAAAGACTAAGCCTACATTGCTCCCTGTTACTATTGACGGTGAGGACGTAGCTATGGTGAGGACCTTTAAGTACCTGGGAATACACCTGGATGATATACTTGCATGGAGCACCAACACAGAGGCTGTGAACAAGAAGGGCCAGAGTGGCCTCTACTTTCTGAGGAGACTGAGGTCCTTTGGAGTATGCAGGCCTCCCCTTCACATATTCTGCTTGTCTGTTGTCACCAGTACAATCTTCTATGCAGTGGCGTGCTGGGGCAATGACATCAACGTGGGTAATGCTAACAGGTTCAATAAACTGATTAAAAAAGCTGGCTCTGTTATAGGAGTCAAACTGGATACAATGGGGGTTGTGATAGAATGAAGGACCCTATGGAAAATCCTGGCAGTTCTGGACAATTCTGCTTGCCACTTTGGTGGAACAGAGGAGCACTTTCAGTAATAGACTAAGACAATTGAGTTGCTCCAAAGAGCGCCATATGGGGTCATTCTTACCCTCGGCCATTAGGCTCTATAATGAGTCACCCTATGGTTGGGGAAGTGATGACCCTCTCCTGTTAGATTGTCTGTGGTAACATTTTTTATTCTTTCTACTTGTAATGCTACTGTGACAGTGTAATTTCCTTTGGGATCAATTATGTATCTACCTACAGTGCCCATCTCTCCTAATTCACAAGTTAGCTGAAATATTTAGTTTCCAACTTCGGCCATGTTTCACTTCAGGCAATTATTTTTATTTACACATGAATCACGAGTAGCAGTAGGTAACTAGCCCTTCAAATCTGTTCCGCCATTTAGAATGAGAATCACTTTATTGCTAGCACGTGAAACATATTAGAACTGATTGAGGTTTGGTGCCGAGCATAAAACACAGGACAATACCATTACAGATAATGCAAGGGCAACCAACAATTCACAAGACAATATATCAAACTTAAATAAACGTGAAAATATGAACAGACTAAACAACACTGGACCTCAAAGATTTTGCTTCCTGAATACTTTTGGGATGCTGACCATGAAAATCACCTTGAAATTTTACTATCACCTTTTTTTTTAAATCGCTTAAATTTGTTATTTCAATTCATAATTCAAGTCAGAATAATAAATGACAGTCAATTCAAAGATCTTCTAGTGAGATTAGAGAAAATAGCATGGAAGGTATTCAAGGATGTTGTTGAAAATTGTCTTGCAACTACAGAGCATCAAGCTACGTACAACAACATGCTTGAAGCATACAGAACCCTGAGGGGCAACACGTCACTAATGATTCATTTTCTGCATTCTCATTTAGACTTCTTCCCCGCAAATCTTGGTACTGTCAATGACAAGCATTGTGGTCATGGAGAAATGGTATCAAGGAAACTGGAATTTATTAATGCTGGCTGATTATTGTTGGGCGCTTAAGTGAGAAGCTTTGGACACTGAGCACAAATGTAGTGTTTCCTCTTGTAGTCCACAACCAGCTCCTTTTTTTTCGCCACATTGAGAGAGAGGTTTTTTTCTTGACATCTTGTGCCAGGGATATGACATCCTTCCTGCAGGCCACATCATTATTGTTTGAGATTAGACCTATCAATGTAGTGTCGTCGGCAAATTTAATTAGCAGATTACGACTGTGGGTGGCGACACAGTTATGGGTATACAGGGAATAAAGGAGGGGACTTAGTACACAGCCCTGAGGGGCTCTTAAATTGAGAGTCAGGGTGGGGGTGAGGGAGCCCACTCTTACCACCTGCCAGTGATCTGACAGTAAGTCCAGGATCCTGCTGCACAAGGCAGGGTGAAGGCCGAGGTCTCAGAGCTTCTTGCTGAGCCTGTTGGAATTATGGTGTTGAATGCTGAACTGTAGTCCAAGAACAGCATTCTCACATAAGCATCCTTCTTCTCCATATGTGTAAGGACAGTATGTAGAGCAGTGACTATTGCGTCGTGTGTCGATCCATTGTTTCGGTAGGCACCAATATAGCATCATATCAAGCACTTCACTGATTCTCCCTTCTGATGAAGTGTTTCGGCCTAAAACGTCAACTGGTTATTTCTCTCCATAGATGCTGCTCGACTTGCTGAGTTTTACCAGCATTGTATGGATTCCTCGATATATCCAGCTACTGCATGTCTCTTCTTCAAAGATCTCCAAATATATTGGTCAAGTACTATTTTCTTTTTATGAAACCATGTTGATTTTGCATATGCTACAATCATTTGTGTCATTTTGAGTGTTCATGCAACTAATAAGTCTAGGATTTTACATAATCTTTCACACTCCTTTCAGCATATTCAAAGGCGATTACTGCCAAAGTATTTCTGAGAGGAGGCTATTATAGTAATATAGAAAATACGGCAGTTAGTTTGCGCAATGCAAGTTCACAAAAATGGTCTCATAATAATGACAAGATTTAATACATTGACTGAAAGATAAATATTGCCAAAGACTCTGAAGTTCAATTCCTACACTCCCTTGTGTCACGGGACCTTTTAGGTTCACTTGAGAAAGCAAATGGATTTTTGGCTTTCATATCTCATCCGAAAAACATCCGAGCCTGCAACTAACACTCAATACAATGCTGGAAAATCAACTTGGATTCTGTGTGCAATTCTCATAACCAAAACTTCAACCCAAAATATTTTGACTTGAAAGCAACCAAAAACTAAGCAAGCTCCCTGCTCTGGCAACTATTTCACTCAGCACTTTTTCTAAATTTTAAGCCAACTTGTGGAATTGACTCTGGTTCAGATTCAGATTTATTTATCGCATGTACATCAAAACGTGGAGCACTAGTTTAATTAACAGCCAACACACCTAAGGATATGCTGGGGGCAGTCCAAAAGTATCACTACATTTCAGCAGCAGGCTAGCATGCCCACAATGATTACCACAACATTACAAGCCCCTTTCACTCACACACACAGTCCTCTTCAGATCTCCAGTCCTTGACCCGGACTCTCAGATATTAGGGTTCTGACCTCTTGAGAGGTTGAACCCAGGGGCTTTGACCTTTGGGCCTCCACCTCTAGACTCACCACGCATTGGACACGACCTTCATCACTGTCCTTCCAATTTCACCAACCTCTGGGTATCAATCCCAAGATTCATCAATAACAGGATTGACCCTCAGGCCTCAAATCTTGGACTTGTTGGTCAAGGTTTTACCTCAACATCTATACGTATACAGACCTCCAACCCCAGTGACCAGTGGATTCACCGGCTCTTGTGACTCCCTCCCATATGGGCCTCCAATTGGGACTCATCAATTTGGGTACTGCTGGTCTCCTCAGTGCCTGCCAACCTTAACTCTAAGATTGCTGCTTTCAACTGCAGAGCACTCTGACTACCAGCTCCTGCCCCCGACCTCTAACTCTTCCTCATCCCTGTTCCTAAACCCTAGCCTGACCCCAACTCCCTGCGCAGTTTCTAAATCAATGCCCACAAATCTAAAAAAAACAACCAATTCTGAGCCAATTTATCTACAGATTCTGTCAGATCCAACTCACTATTTAATTTAAGCATCTTCTCCGGTAGTTCCTTGAGATACAAAATAACCTACTTCCACTTTGGTTTTATGGGTTCTGAGATGCAAATAAGGTCAATATAGGAATTATAAATTTGTTCGCAGAGGGGGCAGTGGTGGTTAACCAGGAAGGCAGTTAGGTAATTTGTGAAGTTGTCCACTCATCAGCAACTTTCCCAGTAACTCTGTATATACAGTATATTTCAGTATTTTATAACAAGTCAATGGATGCAAAATACCCAAGTGAAATACTGAAGTCCTAATAGGACAGCTGGCTTACAATAAACCAAATGAATCTTGGATCACTTCCCTAACTTTCTAAATAATTCATATTTTGGTAGTACAGCAGGCAGAGGGAAACCAAAATCCAAATTACTTTCTTAGTTGCACTCTCACAATGCACCAAGCATAAATTGTTAAGGACAGGGCTAGCTCAACTAAACTGTTACAAAACTGAACAACGAATGATGATACATATGTAGAAATTCATCCCACAAAAATAATTCAAGCTCAACTGACAATCTGAGATAGAAAAATTTACCTTTCACCCCTACACTGAATGGAGTCCACAACCTATGGACGGAATTTCATGGATTCGACAACTTATTGTTATCCTTTTCTGTATTTGCACAATTTGTTGTCTTTTGCACATTGGTTGTTTGTTGTCAGTCTGTCTCTGCATGTAGTTTTCTCATTGATTCTACTGTGTTTCTTTGTACTTATTGTGAATATACACAAGAAAACGAATGTCACTGTACTATATGATGACATATATAAATTTACTTTGAACTCTGAATGAAGCCAAGGCAGATGCATGGAGCTAAGAAACCATAACCTCATTGAACGTCAGAAGCTAAAAAAGGCTAAATGCTCTTCACATAAATGGCGCTGAATGCTGCTCTCTCGTTCCAAACCTGTGAAAATGTTATGATTCTATACTGTGATAAGAGCATCTCTTTACTATGAACCCAGAACCCAGGTGGCAGCCTCCCAAATCAAAGCAAGTCTGAACAGGCATGGTGAGTAAAGGCACAACTATTTAACTGGTAGTAGTGGGGTTCTCACTACTGCTCAATCCTGCTCAACAAGTAGCAACTAAACAAAAACCTGTCAGGTTGTCAGCAAGATATGCATTTTAATACCCAACCTCCTGCAAGCACCCACTTGCACAATTGTAAAAGAGGCTTAAACAAATATATAACCATTATATATACACACATATACACAAGAAAGCTCAGTGAATTAACACAAATATTCAAATGAAAACATTAGGATATTGGTGATAATGGCAGTAGTGTGTTAATCCCTACGTTTAGTGACCTTTTGGCACCCACCTGATGTAGCATATATTACATTTGTAAAAAATATTAAAGATTTTTCTTTTGATTCCTAAGTTTAGTTGGACTATAGGATTCTGGACAAAAGTCAGGACAAAAATCAAACTGAAATGAAATTTGCCTTACGACCCCCCCCCCCCCCCCCACAAAGCTGCACTGAGGCCCACAGTTAAGTACAAGGCAACAAGCACACCAACCTTAAGGAAAAAAAATCTGGGTTGAATTAAATATTGATTAGATCCGCAGTCTATGTGTTAAAGCACATTTTTTATTTTTATTTTAAAAGCTTGCATTATGCCTATATGGACTGCAAAGGGGAAAAAGCCAATGCATAAGTTCCTTATGTGCACATGCAAAAAATTGGGCTCACCCAAATACTGGAGATCCATGATAATACAGGTTTGTACTTCTCTATTTGTTGAATAGGAAGCCCATTTCAGTAATGTACAAATAAGGAACTAAAATATAAATAACTGCCTAGAAAAGTGCTACTAAAATTAACATGCCAGCAAAACATTAGAAGTGAAACAAGTTCCATAGTTGACAGTGTGTGAAAAAATTCTACTGAAAAGAGGGAGGCAGTATTTCTGCTAGCATTAGCCAAAGATGCCCCTGCCCCAACACTAAGCTGAGAAGCACAGCTAAATCCATAGACCACCAAATTTAGCAATAAAAGATCTTGGATGCCAAAGAAAAATCTAATACTACGTGTCTTTTCTCTTCCATGAGATCCTGCAATGACAATCTACAAAATCATTTTGAAAAAAAATTAGAATCAGTATTCCCTTCAATATAATTATCTTCAAAATTCACAATTAATCATCCTCTCGTGAAAGGGATAACCAACTTCATGGATGCAGTAGTCTTTTGGGGGCCTATTCAAGTTTATATGCAAACAAATGGTTGGGAGTTGTATGGTATTGTTTACCTCTCTGTTAAAAATGCCAAGGTACATGATCCACTGAAAGATCAAATAACATTAAGGAACAACTCAGAAAATAACTCAGATTACACCGCTTATTCACATCATTAAGTACAGACATGGATGAAATGTTAAACAGTATTGGGCTACTCAAGGACACATCTTTTTAAAAAAATGTTGATGTTTTGAAGATATTAGATTAGATCCCAAATCTCTGCCTATTCTGAAATTTGCTCCACAACATTAACTGAAGTTAACTTGAAATATGGCAGATTTAATAATTAAGTTGCTCAAATAACATAAATTACACCAAAATTTCCAATGAAGTTTCAGATGCAGATTGCAGTTAGAACACAGAAATTTACAGCACATTACAGGAGATTGGGCCCAAAATATTGTGCCGACCATGTAACCTACTCTAGAAACTGCCCAGAATTACCTTACCACATAGATCTCTAATTTTCTAAGCTGCATGTACCGGTACCCAAGAGTCTCTTAAAAGACCTTACTCTATCCACCTCCATCACCATCACTGGCAGTGCATTCTACGTACCCATCACTCTGTGCGAAAAACTCATCCCTGACATCTCCCCTGTACCTATTTCCAAACACCTTAAAACTATGCCCCCTCGTGTTAGCCATTTCAGCCCTGGGAAAAAGCCTCTGGCTATCCACACAATGTCTCTCGTCATCTTATACACCTCATCAGGTCAGCTCTCAACCTCTGTTGCTCCAAGGAGAAAAGGCCAAGTTCACTCAACCTACTCTCATAAGGCATACTCTCCAATCCAGGCAACACCCTTGTAAATCTCTACACCCTTTCTATAGTTTCCACATCCTTCCTGTAGTGAGGTGACCAGAACAGAACACAGTACTCCAAGTGGGGTCTGACCAACGTCTTATATAGCTGTAACATTACCTCACGGCTCTTGAACTCATTCAAGAGTTGCTGAATGCCAACATACCATACGCCTTCTTAACAACACTGCCAACCTGTGCAGCAGTTTTAAATGTCCTATGGACACAGACCTCAAAAATCTCTGATCCTCCACGCTGCCAAGTCTTAGATTTAATACTATATTCTACCTTCAAATTTGACCTACCAAAATGAACCACTTCATACTTAATTTGGGTTGAATTCCAGTTACCTCTGCAACATTCAACAACTGAAGACCCACTTCTATCCACTGCCATTCCAACCCTAGAAAATAAGCTCTGTCTGGGTTTCAAATGCACTTTGTTTTCTTGAGTCACTACAAAGGACTGAGTTGTTTGGAAGAAAAATTACAAGTGCACGACATATTACTAACAGCAGCTGTTGCTCTTTTTAGGCAGTCTTTCCAGATTATGCATTATTTACTTCAACTCTAGCTGTAAAGAAGAGCCAAAGTAGAACACTTAAATCCTACCACAGAATGGTAGAAAGTGTCTGAAGGATATGGAGAGCTATATTCCAGGTGCAAGTCAATGGAACTAGGCAGAGTAACAGTTCGGCATGAACTAAATGGGTCCAAGTGCTTGTTTCTATGCTATACTGCTCTAACATTCTATGATAGCTGGGCAGTTTCTGAGGTACTACTTCTTCTGCCATTTATGTAGGCTTTCTGCTGCACCCAAGGCATGGAATTCAAAGTTCTGAAAGTCATCCTGAATGCGCCTTCTCCATTTTAAGCCGCTGTGAGCCCAGAAGTCACAGGTATCAGTGGCTATGTAGCAACTTCACAAGATCATACTAAGAACCCCTTAGTCAAGGGGTTCTCAACCATTTTTACACCAAGGATCACTACCATTAATTTAGGGGTCCGTGGAACTCAGGATGGGAACCCTTGCCTTAGACTCATTTCCTCTGCCTCCTTTCCAGCTTAGGGCCAGTATCAGAAGTCTGGAACTGGGCACACAATTGACATGGAGCTGGCACTGTAATTTATGGCTTAATGCTGGGAATGTTACACTGGAAGAGGATGATGATGTTGGTTCACTTATTTGGTTCTAAAAGGCTCAAACACCCAAGGCATTGTCCCATTAAAAGGAAGAAGAGGTACAGGAAAGACAGGCAATCATCATGCACTGGATCACCAATGATCTCAACTATGATACTAGTCTCAACAGGAGTTTCCAGGATCCTATTTGCCATTTTTGTCCAGCCTTGCCAGCACTCGCAAAAGCAAGTCAAAACAATCATATGCTAATTTTAAAATTTTAGGAAGCAATCTTCTAAATTTTTAAAACCTGGCAGTGAGAAATATCAGTCACAATATACAAGTCCACGGCACAAACAACGCAAAGAATAGTTTATGTAAGGAAATCCCAGAGATGTCATAATCATGCACATCTTGAAGTTTAGATCTCCTTTAGTTCAAATGTGGTAACTACAGATGCATCTTCTTGCTCTGCTAAATGTCAAGCTTTCCTGAATGCTTCTTACCAGCTGCTCACCAATTCATACTGTGGATTCCATCCATTTAGAGGCACAGCTGAAATGATACTCACTGTATGTCAACTCCAAGTGTAGGTACAGTACCACTTTACATCGCATTTTTCAAACTTATTAAAGGCTTTGTCAATGGTAAAATTGTTGCAAAAGCTGCATTCTTAATGACTGATGGTAGACCATCCCATTCTGACATAAACAGGCCACAATATCACAGGAAGTCAGCACAAGCAACGTTTGCAGGATTAGCTGGATAAATCTGTAAATACAAACCTGATGAAGGGTCTCAGCCTGAAACATTAACTGTTTATTCCTCTCCATAAGTGCTACCTGACTTGCTGAGTTTCTCCAGCATTTTGTGTGGGTTGCACAAGATCTCCAGCATGAGCAGAATCTCATGTTTTTGATATATTCATGCTTCTGAGTTTGGAATCTGGCTTGTTTATTTCTCTTCACTCTATATTGGCAACTGTGCTCGTTCCATAAAGTCTCTCTGATTTCACTAGTCAAAATGACTTTTAAGACCATCTTTAAAACCTGCTTCCTTGATCAAGCTTTCAGTCACTTCTTTTTGATCAAGTGCTGGAATTTTACAGGATATATAGATTTGTGCAAGTGTTATCTTGCAAATAAATAGTTTTATTTGGATTTCTTCATTTGTTTGTTTGTATGCTAATTAAATCAGGCGATTATGCTTCTTGCCCATCAATGACTCTTATCAGGTATTGAGTTTAACTTGTGTGAATGTCAGCTGTTCTATTTTTAGAGTTAAGTTTAGAGGGTACAACTGCAATTGTCAGCATTGTGTATGAGATGACTGATGATCAAGTGAAAGGGGTCAAGTATATGAATGAGGTAGTACTTATAGACAGATCCTACAAGACTCAAAAAGCAAAAGAGCTGGATAGGATAACAAATGTTTCCTGGAAATGTTTCAATGCTAAGGCAGTCATCTTAATGGAGATAAGCCATGGTTTTGCTAAAGGAGGAAACTGTATCACTATCAGAAAAAAATGTCTTTGCTCATGTTTGTGACTAGCTCATCAACATAGAAAACAGCAAATAAAGGCACAAAAATATTTTTTCCAGAAAGCCTTCAAATGTGCCAAGAAGTAGTCTTTATAGTCACCACCAAGTTCTTAAAATAAGAGCAACTATACATTGGCAATAAAGAGGTGGCTGGAGGCCAAATATCTCAGCTACAGGACACCTCTGCAGGAGTTCCTCAGGACAGTATACTATCTTCATCGTCTACTTTAATGACCTTCCTTCAATTGTATGATCAGAAGTAGGAATGCTTGAACATTGAGTACCAAACATACACAACTTTTTCACATCTCCTCAGCTAATTTTGGAGATGGTGATCAGAATTCTATCTCCTTTACCATAGCATTGGAGAGGGGTAGAAACAGACAAGTTAGGAAAGCGTTTAATTGGAGTAAGGGGAAATATCAGGCTATCAGGCAGGAACTTGGAACCATAAATTGGAAACAAATGTTCTCAGGGAAACATATGGAAGAAATGTGGCAAATGTTCAGGGGATATTTGCATAGGGTGCTGCCTAGGTACGTTCCAATGAGACAGGGAAAGGATGGTAGGATACAGGAACTGTAATGTACAAAGGCAAGAAGCAAATTCTAGTCAAGAAGAAAAGAAGAACTTATGAAAGGCTCAAAAGCGAGGTAATGATAGAGATCCAGAAGATTATAAGGCTAGCAGGAAGGAGCTTAAGAATGAAATTAGGAGAGCCAGAAAGGGCCATGAGAAGGCCTTGGCAGACAGGATTAAGGAAAACCCTAAGGCATTCTACAAGTATGTGAAGAGCAAGAGGATAAGACAAGAGAGAATAGGATCAATCAAGTGTGACAGTGGAAATGTGTGTATGGAACCAGAGGAGATAGCAGAGGTACCTAATGAATACTTTGCTTCAGTATTCACTATGGAAAAGGATCTTGGTGATTGTAGGGATGACTTACAGTGGACTGAAAAGCTTGGAGCATGTAGATATTACAGAAGAGGATGTGCTGGAGCGTTTGGAAAGCATCAAGTTGGAAGTCACTGGGACCGGACGAGATGTACCCCAGGCTAGTGTGGGAGGACAGGGAGGAGATTGCTGAGCCTCTGGCGATGATCTTTGTATCATCAATAGGGACGGGAGAGGTTCCGGAGGACAGGAGGGTTGCAGATGTTATTCTCTTATTAAAGGGAGTAGAGATAGCCCAGGAAATTATAGACCAGTGAGTCTTACTTCAGTGGTTGGTAAATTGATGGAGAAGATCCTGGGAGGTAGGATTTATGAACATTTGGAGGGGCATAAAATGATTAGGAATAGTCAGCATGGCTTTATCAAAGGCAGGGCATGCCTTACAAGCCTGATTGAATTTTTTGAGGATGTGACTAAGCACACTGATGAAGGAAGAGCAGTAGATGTAGTGTACATGGATTTCAGCAAGGCATTTGATAAGGTACCCCTTGGAAGGCTTATTGAAAAAGGAAGGAGGCATGGGGATCCAAGGGGACATTGCTTTGTGGATCCAAAAACTGGCTTGCCCACAGAAGGCAAAGAGTGGTTGTAGACGGGTCATATTCTGCATGGAAGTCGGTGACCAGTGGTGTGCCTCAGGGATCTGTTCTGGAACCCCTACTCTTCTGATTTTTATAAATGACCTGGATGAGGAAGTGGAAGGATGGGTTAGTAAATCTGCTGATGCCTCAAAGGTTGCAGGTGTTGTGGATAGTGTGGAGGACTGTCAGAGTTTACAGTGGGACACTGATAGGATGTAAAACTGGGCTGAGAAGTGGTAGATGGAGTTCAACCCAAATAAGTGTGATGTGGTTCATTTTACCAGATCAAATATGATGGCAAAATATAGTATTAATGATAAGAATTTTGGTAGTGTGGAGGATCAGAGGGATCTTGGGGTCCGAGTCCATAGGACACTCAAAGCTGCAGTGCAGGTTGACTATGTGGTTAAGAAGGCATACGGTGCATTGGCCTTCATCAATCGTGTGATTTGAGTTTAAGAGCCGAGAGGTAACATTGCATCTATATAGGACCCTGGTCAGACCCCACTTGGAGTACTGTGCTCTGTTCTGGTCACCTCACAACAGGAAGGATGATAAAACCACAGAAAGGGTGTAGAGGAGATTTACAAGGATGTTGCCTGGATTGGGGAGCATGCCTTATGAAAACAGGTTGAGTGAACTCGGCCTTTTCTCCTTGGAGTGACAGAGGATGAGAGGTCACCTGATAGAGGTGTACAAGATGATGAGAGGCACTGATCGTGTGGATTGTCAGAGGCTTTTTCCCCAGTGCTGAAATGGCTAGCACGAGAGGGCACAGTTTTAAGCTGCTTGGTAGTAGCTGTCAGAGGAGATGTCAAGGGTAAGTAGTTGCTGTTTTTCCGCAGAGTGGTGAGCACGTGAAATGGGCTGCCGACGACGGTAGGGGAAGCGGATACAATGGGGTCTTTTAAGAGACTGCTGGATAGGTATGTAAAGCTTAGAAAGATCGAGGGCTATGGGTAACCCTTGGTAATTTCTAAGGTAAGGACATGTTTGGCACACCTCTGTGGGCCAAAGGGCCTGTATTGTGCTGTAGGTTTTCTATGCTTCTATAATGAAGCAGTCCACATCCAAATGCTGCAAGACATGGTCAACATTCAGGCCTGAGCAGATAGGTGGCAAATAGCATTTGCACCACACGTGACACAATCCAATAAGAGAAAATCCAATTATCAGTCTCTGAAATTCAATGGTATCACCATCATGGGACTCCCCCACTCAATACCCTGGAGGTTAGCACCGAGCCAAAACCGAACTGGAGTAGCCATATACACTATGCAGCTACTAGAGTTTAGTGATCCTGCTTGAAGTAACTGCCCAAAGCTAATCCACCATCAACAAGGCTCATCAAGAAATGTGATAGGATACTCTCCTCTTGCTCGGAGTGCAGATTTAACAGCATTCAAGAAGCCCAATACCATACAGGATATAGCAGCTTACTTCAAAAATACCCACCACAACCATTCACTCACTCTATCACTGATACATAGTAACTGAAGTTTCTAAACCCACAACTCCACCAACTGGAAGGCAAAGGGGAGCAAAAAGACGGGAACACTGAAGTTACTATCCAAGCCACACATCATCCTAATTGGAAATATCGCCATTCCTTCAACCATCCTGGGTCAAATCCTGGAACTCCCTTTCTGACAGCGTTATGGGTATACCCACTTCTCAAAAACTGCTGAGGTTTGTGATGACAACAAACAGCCAACTGCTCAAGGGCAAACAGGGATGGGCAATTAAATGCTGGCTCAGCTACAAAGTCCACATCGTTGAATGAATTAAAAAAAAGACTTTTATATTGCACCAGTGTTGCTGGTTTCTCAAGTACAACTTGAGAAACTGTCACAGGACTGGCAGCTAGCCAAACACAGATAAAAGAGATTACCGGTAGCTTTATTTGTTACATGTACATTGAAACATAGTGCAATGTGTCATTAATGTCAAATCAAATCTGTGAGATTTGTGCTGGGCGGCCCACAAGTGTCACATAAAAACATAGAAAATAGGTGCAGGAGTAGGCCATTCGACCCTTCAAGCCTGCACCGCCATTCAATATGATCATGGCTGATCATCCAACTCAGAACCCTGTACCTGCTTTCTCTCCATACCCCCGATCCCTTTAGCCACAAGGGCCATATCTAACTTCCTCTTAAATATAGCCAATGAATCGGCCTCAACTGTTTCCTGTGGCAGAGAATTCCACAGATTCACCACTCTCTGTGTGAAGAAGTTTTTCCTCATCTCGGTCCTAAAAGGCTTCCCCTTTATCCTTAAACTGTGACGTCTCGTTCTGGACTTCCCCAACATCGGAAACAATCTTCCTGCATCTAGCCTGTCCAATCCCTTTAGAATTTTGTATGTTTCAGTAAGATCCCCCCTCAATCTTCTAAATTCCAGTGAGTATAGATAGATAGATAGATAGATACTTTATTCATCCCCATGGGGAAATTCAACATTTTTTCCAATGTCCCATACACTTGTTGTAGCAAAAACTCATTACATACAATACTTAACTCAGTAATAATATGATATGCATCTAAATCACTAACTCAAAAAGCATTAATAATAGCTTTAAAAAAAAGTTCTTAAGTCCTGGCAGTTGAATTGTAAAGCCTAATGGCATTGGGGAGTATTGACCTCTTCATCCTGTCTGAGGAGCATTGCATCGACAGTAACCTGTCGCTGAAACTGCTTCTCTGTCTCTGGATGGTGCTATGTAGAGGATGTTCAGGGTTTTCCATAATTGACCGTAGCCTACTCAGCGCCCTTCGCTCAGCTACCGATGTTAAACTCTCCAGTACTTTGCCCACGACAGAGCCCGCCTTCCTTATCAGCTTATTAAGACGTGAGGCGTCCTTCTTCTTAATGCTTCCTCCCCAACACGCCACCACAAAGAAGAGGGCGCTCTCAACAACTGACCTATAGAACATCTTCAGCATCTCACTGCAGACATTGAATGACGCCAACCTTCTAAGGAAGTACAGTCGACTCTGTGCCTTCCTGCACAAGGCATCTGTGTTGGCAGTCCAGTCTAGCTTCTCGTCCAACTGTACTCCCAGATACTTGTAGGTCTTAACCTGCTCCACACATTCTCCATTAATGATCACTGGCTCCATATGAGGCCTAGATCTCCTAAAGTCCACCACCATCTCCTTGGTCTTGGTGACATTGAGACGCAGGTAGTATAAGCCTAGTCGATCCAGTCTTTCTTCATATGAAAGTCCTGCCATCCCAGGAATCAATCTGTTGAACCTTCTCTGTACTCCCTCTATGGCAAGAATGTCTTTCCTCAGATTAGGGGACCAAAACTGCACACAATACTCTAGGTGCGGTCTCACCAAGGCCTTGTACAACTGCAGTAGAACTTCCCTGCTCCTGTACTCAAATCCTTTTGCTATGAATGCCAACATACCATTTGCCTTTTTCACCATCTGCTGTACCTGCAAGCCCACCTTCAATGACTGGTGTATAATGACACCCAGGTCTCGTTGCACCTCCCCTTTTCCTAATCGGCCACCGTTCAGATAATAATCTGTTTTCCTGTTCTTGCAACCAAAGTGGATAACCTCACATTTATCCACATTAAATTGCATCTGCCATGAATTTGCCCACTCACCTAACCTATCCAAGTCACCCTGCATCCTCCTAACAGCTAAAACCGCCGCCCAGCTTCGTGTCATCTGCAAACTTGGAGATGCTGCATTTAATTCCCTCGTCTAAATCATTAATATATATTGAAAACAACTGGGGTCCCAGCACTGAGCCTTGCGGTACCCCACTAGTCACAGCCCGCCATTCTGAAAAGGTCCCGTTTACTCCCACTCTTTGCTTCCTGTCTGCCAACCAATTCTCTATCCACATCAATACCATACCCCCAATACTGTGTGCTTTTAGTTTGCACACTAATCTCCTGTGTGGGACCTTGTCAAAAGCCTTTTGAAAATCTAAATATACATCCACTGGCTCTCCCCTATCCACTCTACTAGTTACATCTTTAAAAAAATCTGTAAGATTCGTCAGACATGATTTTCCTTTCACAAATCCATGCTGACTTTGTCCGATGATTTCACCTCTTTCCAAATGTGCTGTTATCGCATCTTTGATAACCGACTCTAGCATTTTCCCCACCACCGATGTCAGACTAACCGGTCTATAATTCCCCGGTTTTTCTCTCCCTCCTTTTTTTTTTTAAAAGGTGGGGTTACATTCGCCACCCTCCAATCCTCAGGAACTAATCCAGAATCTAAGGAGTTTTGAAAGATTATCACTAATGCATCCACTATTTCTTGGGCTACTTCCTTAAGCAGTCTGGGATGCAGACCATCTGGCCCTGGGGATTTATCTGCCTTTAATCCCTTCAATTTACCTAACACCACTTCCCTACTAACATGTATTTCCCTCAGTTCCTCCATCTCACTAGACCCTCGGTCCCTTACTATTTCCGGAAGATTATTTATGTCCTCCTTAGTGAAGACAGAACCAAAGTAGTTATTCAATTGGTCTGCCATGTCTTTGTTCCCTATGATCAATTCACCTGTTTCTGACTGTAAAGGACCTACATTTGTCTTGACCAATCTTTTTCTTTTCACATATCTATAAAAGCTTTTACTGTCAGTTTTTATGTTCCCTGCCAGCTTTCTCTCATAATCTTTTTTCCCTTTCCTAATTAAGCCCTTTGTCCTCCTCTGCTGGTCTCTGAATTTCTCCCAGTCCTCAGGTGTGCCGCTTTTTTTTGCTAATTTATATGTTTCTTCTTTGGACTTGATACTATCCCTAATTTCCCTTGTCAACCACGGGTACACTACCTTCCCTGGTTTATTCTTTTGCCAAACTGGGATGAACAATTGTTGTAGTTCATCCATCCAGTGCCAATATACGCTTCCAGTGCTAATATACCATATCCCAACTGTACGGAATATGGGATTGAACCAGAGCACCTGGAGGGAAGTCCCGTCATGGGAGAATGTACATACATTTTACAGATGCAGTGGAGAATGAACCCCAATTGATTTACAGCTGCACTGTAAAACACTGCACTAACTACTACACTACTGTACCACTCTAAAACTGGGACTAAACCTGTCAGTTCTATCCCTGTCCCACATCATCCTAAATGAAACAATTGTAGCATCATTTTATCTGACTCGAAGTGGAAGTTCAAACCTCATTGCCTCCTTGGTAAAACTGGCTGTAGTTGCTGAAAGTCAAAAAAATATTTGAACACAAGCAGCGTTAGTCAAGGTATCATGCATCTCAAAGCACCAAACACAACTGCAGGATCTAACAGAAAAAAAAAGATAAACTTTTTTTAATCAGCTGACTGAAACATCAGTGTCTTATACATCAGTGTTTATGGATCTAGGCAGAACACTACTGATGCAGTGATTTTCACCATGACGTATACATTTTTGCAATCCCTCAATATGGAATCAATGGATAACATTATCAATACAAAACAATCCAAGTCAGATTCCTTCAAGAATTTTTAATGTAATTTCCAGTACACAAGTGTAAAGGGGAACAAAATAATTGTTATGCCGGCTTCAACGCAGCACGCAAAAAACCCACAAAATATAGAACACGTTAATAATAAAAAATACACAATATAAAAACACAAGATAGTTTATATACAGTGCCTATAAAAAGTATTCACCCCATCTTGGAAGTTTTCATGTGTTATTGTTTTACAAGATTGAATCACAGTGGATTTAAATTGGCTTTCATGACACTGATCAACAGAAAAAGTCTCTTTTGTATCAAAGTGAAAACAGATTCCTACAGGGTGATCTTAATTAATACAAACATAAAATGCAAAATAATTGATGCATAAGCATTCACCCCCCCCCCCCCCTTTAATATGTCACACCAACTCATCACTGGTGCAGCCAATAGGTTTTAGAAGCAACATAATCAGTTAAATGTGTGCAATCAAGGTGTTTCAATTGACTGTAGTAAAAATACACCTGTATCTGGAAGGTCCAACTGCTGGGTGAATAAGTATCCTGGTGAAAACCAAACCATGAAGACAAAAGAACACTCCAAGCAACTTCACAAAAAGGTTATTGAAAAGTACAGGTCAGGAGATACATACAAGAAAATTCCCTTGGAGTACAGTTAAGTCAATCAACAAGAAATGGAAAGATTATGACACAGCTGTAAATCTGCTTAGAGCAGGCTGTCCTCAAAAGCTGAGTGACCATGCAAGAAGGGGTCTAGTGAGGGAGGCCACCAAGAGACCTATGACAACTCTGGAGGAGTTACAAGCTTCAGTGGCTGAGATGGGAGAGACTACACATTCAACAGCTGCCCAGATACTTCCTTTATGGGAGAGTGGCAAAGAGTAAGCAAACTGTTGAAAAAAAGTTACATGAACTTTCAGCTAGAGTTTTCCAGAAGGCACGTGAGAGACTCTGAAGTCAGTTGGGAGAAGGTTCTAATGGTCTGAGGAAACCAAAATTGAGCTTTTTAGCCAGACTAAACACTGTTCGGCCTAAGCCAACACCACACGTCATGAAAAACACACTATTCCTACCATGAAGCATGGCGGTGGCTGCATCATGCTGTGGGGATGCTTCACTGCGGCAGGCCCTGGAAGATTTGTGAAGGTAGAGGGTAAAATGGGTGCAGCAAAATACAGGGAAATACTGATGCATTCTGCAAGAGAAGTGCAACTTGGGAGATTTGTTTTCCAGCAAAACAATGGCCCCAAGCATTATGCCAAAGCTACACAGGAAAGGCTTAAAAACAAAGTTAATGCTGTGGAGTGGCCCTGTCAGAATCCAGACCTCAATCCAATTGAAAATTTCTGGCTGGACTTGACAAGGGCTGTTCACTCACAATTCTCGTGCAATCTGACAGAGCTTAAGCAGTTTTGTAAAGAACAGGGAAAAATTAGTGTCCAGATGTGCAAAGCTGGTGGAAACCTAGCCACACAGACTCAAGGCTGCAATTGCTGCAAAGGTGCATCTACTAAATATTGACTTGAAGGAGGCGAATACTTATGCAATCAATTATTTTACATTTTATATTTGTACTTAATTTAGATCACTTTGTAGAGATCTGTTTTCACTTTGACATAAAAGAGTTTATCAGTTGACCAGTGTCAAAAAAGCCAAATTAAATCCACTGTGATTCATTGTTGTAAAATAATAAAACATGAAAACTTCCCAGGGGGAGGGTGAATACTTTTTATAGGCACTGTATTGATTGTCCTTAAAGTGATGCTAGGCACGATCAGCCTCACTGTTTCGGGAAAGAAACTGTTTTTGAGTCTGGTGATCTTGGCATGTCGCTACATAGCCTCCTCCCTGATGGAAATGGAACAAACAGTCCATGAGCAGAGTGAGTGGAATTCTTCATGATGTCACTGGCCCTTTTCTGGCACCTTTCTATATACATGTCCTTTACAGTGGGTAGGCTGGTGCTGGTGATGCAGGTTTGACTAACCACAGTGCAGTTTCCATACCAATCAATAATGCAACTCGTTAGGATACTGCACATCTGTAGAATAACACGAGTATAGATGTGTATATCCAGCTGTTTTGTGGATCAAATGCATCGCCACTTCACAGCTTAATTGCAGAAGGAAAATCAGTTACCAAAAATATTAATTTCAATAAATAACATCCTGCTCACACATCTCCAATAGTTGTATTTTCAGACTTTCAAGGATTCACAAGTGTCAGTGGGCATGGTTCATTTGTTAGGATTTTGACAATTACAGGTATGCAAGCACTCACACAGTAGCTGGCTGACTTTAACCTCTCAAAATGCTTCTGAATGAAACAATAACTTTCAAGAGAATTCATTCAGTGAATGAGTTACAAGTTTATGTGCTCCCTAACTGTTTATATACCGAACAAAATTCAGAACAAAACATTAAATCTTATCTTCACACACTGGCCATCTCACCTGCCATTTGGATCATTCTTTTTCATTCAAAACTTGTGACTCTGAAGTTTATTACTATACATTGCTGCTCATCTTTTCCTATAATTATAATGAAATAACACGCCTTTTTTTCAAAAACTCTGTAAATAATCACATATTATCTATGTGATTATGGCAAAGGAAAGAAATAAAAATAGAAAAGGCTTGGAAGACTCAGCTGGTCTGGCAGTATTTGCAGAAAGAGAGAGGTATCATTTCAGATCAACGACTTTATCAACATCTGACCTATCTAGTTTTTTTTAATATACACTGGAAAAATACATAACAAAATGCAATCAACTTGCAATAAAAATTAATTTGAGATGTGTTACAAAGCTTTATTAAGACATAAAAATAACAAAAATGAGAAATTCTGCAGATACTGGAAAATCAAAGTAACACATACAAAATGCTAGAGGAACTCAGGTCAGACAGCATCTTCTTCAGTCAACCAGAAAAACGATCTCAGCCCAAAATGTTGACTGTTTATTCATTTCCGTAGATGCAGCCTGAGCTGCTGAGTTCCTCCAGTATTTTATGCATGTTGCTATAGAAAAATAACACCAGAAACCACCAAGAGCTCAGCTTGCTGATTAATAATGGTCACACCATCAAGATTCAATCACAAGGGCAATGAATGAAAGAACAATTTAACATTAAACTTCCTCCTATGCAAAAGAATGCAAATCTAGTTACAGAAATTGACGATTCATTACAATGTTAATTTCCATCCGGGAATCCATTGTGTGTGTTTAAATGTCTGTCAGGATTAGAACAAGATACAGCCTCACATTATACACGACGTCACAAATGTGAGACATACCCAATTTGTTCTGTCGTTCAACTCACAGCCATAATGTTAAGCGAAAATGAATTTATGCAGAAATGATATAAACAATTTCTGAAGGAGAGAGGTATATTCATTATCTCTGCTAAGAAGGTTCCCCAGTATTTCAGCAGGTACAGTCATCAAATTGCTGTTTATAGAGCTATGTTGGCTATAATGACAGAAAACAATCTATTTCCTGCTCCTTGTTTTGATATTCAATGTGAAAATATTCAAATGCACTAAACATTCATATACAAATTAAAGTCACCCATGACTTTCCATTTATTATATCCCGGTAGAAGCCTGCACAAAGCTCCAACACCACCTAAATGTTGTGTGCTGTTAATTCTCTGCATCCTCTATATCTTTCACTATTTTCTCCATGAAGCTCATTTCACAGCTTTTACTTCATTCTAATAATTTCATCATGGCTCTGACCATTTCAGCTCCAATCTGCTGTTTTGTATTTACTACAAAACAATTATTCAGCATTTCTCTTCATAGCTTAGATATACTCACAAAGGCATCCATTAGTTCCTTTAAAATCCTACATGCAAAACGACCTGTTACAGCTACGGCATTGCCACAACCTCTTCTTCCAAATTAACATTTCAGTGAAGAATTTCTTCATGTCATTTTTTGCCACTTCCCATTTTTCTTTAAACAAAACTTTCCTTTCTACCATCACCTGACATCGTGTCAACCAAACTTTTCTTCTGGGTACTTTCTCAACACTCCATTCAATGTTACAAAGCAACAATCAGTATCAGAATCAGAATCCTTTATTATCGCCAAGTATGAGGACACATACAGGGAATTTGATGCCGGTTTCCCTGAGCTCTCTCTGTACAGAATTAAAAACAAACAAAAACAAAAGTGCAAATAATCATAAACTATATACAATGAGGTCCACCTCATTGAATGTACAGGTGGACTTGATTTATAATAGACTAAAATTCAAGTGTTCATAAGACTGATGGAATACGGAAAGAAACTGTTCTTGTACCTATTTGTCCTGGCATACAGTGATCTAAAGCATATCAGAAGGAAGGAGTTGGAACAGGGGATGTCCAGGGTGTGATGGGTCTACAATAATGCTGCTTGCTCGCTTCCTGACTCTAGATGCATATAAGTCCTGGATCGCAGGCAGCTTCACACCCATAATCCTTTCCGCAGGCCTGACGGTTCTTTGGAGTCTATTCTTGTCTTGTTTGGTAGCTGATCCAAACCAGACAGTGATGGACGAACAGAGAACAGACTGGATTATTCCTGAATAGAATGGAATCAGCAGCTCCTGAGGCAGGTTGTACTTCCTGAGTTGACTATGCCTGACGCTCTATAGAATTCCTTGGTTTGTCTTTGCATCCATCAATTTTACCAGTAACGTATCTTGCCAAAATGTTGAATGAACACAGCATTCAATAAACCAAACCAGCATCTCAAGGATTGTCCACATCACAAATCTACAGAAGATGGATGTCGGTGGATAATAACAGTGCCCCTCAGGAACGAGAGTAAACATTCATTCCAAATATCATTTTCTAAATCCTTCCATCTTTTTCACCCTTGAAATCTTTCCCCTTTTTCTTCAATAGGTATAACCCAAAGGTGCCTTCTATGCTTCTTGGAATCTCACTGTCACCTCGAGTCTGGGAGATTTGTCTGCAAGTCTATTTAGCATTCCACTAAGACTCTCTACTTCATAACTGGCGATGCCTTTCAGGCATCCGACCTCTTGACAGAGGTGTGCCTTTTCTCAAGCAGGTGTGTGTATTGCAACATAGTTCTGTATACCTACTGACCTTGGCAGTTCATTTTGAAACAGGAACTGTTGTTATTACTAGTTAATGTTCTCCCCCTTTTTGGAAAACTGACGATTTAAAATTGCATTGTTTACAGGAAAAAAACTGATGGATTTTCATTAGAAGTAAAATGCATTTACCTAAACTTGATTCTTAATGTCCAATACAAATCCACTATATCAAGATTGAAATCCAAGTTAATCTTGAATTCTTTTTGGAGCCCTTTATTTGATATATGTGTAACTAGTATTGGTGCAAGATCCCAATTATCCTCTGGGATAATTATCCGTAAATATATTCTAAGGGTTCTTCTATTGCATATGGACAGTGAGTGATGTAAGGTTTGCAAGTCAGGAAGTTTAGAACATCTAGGAAATTCAATAAGCATAGGCTCTGATACTAAAGTATTTGTGAGGGAAATACAAATGATCATTCCTTGGTAAGTATCTGGTGACCCATTAAAAATCTATACATGAATATGGAACAAGGAGAGAATCAGGCTAGACTATCACTGCCCCACAGTTAAATATACAAAGGATAACCACAGGTAATACAATTGGTGACAGCATTGGGTTGTATTCACCTCAGAACAGTGCAATATTTCAAATCCTAATGATGCAATGGGGGCAGGGGAGGAAGAGAATGTTTCTGGAAAAAGGCAACTGAAAAAAATCATTTTTGGGCATGGATTTCAAAAGAAAATAGACTGCAGCACAAAAGATGTATGAATATAAGAGCAGTGTGTGCTATACAAGCCCTTAAGGTTTCTTGGCCTTTCAAAGAGGCCACTGCCAATCTAATCTTGGCCTCAACTCCATTTTCTTATTTCATCCTTCATTTCTCTGAAGTCTTTAAGTCTGGTATATTCTGATGGGTGCCAGAAGATTGGAAAACAACCAATTTCATGACCTGTCCACCTTCTTCCTTTTATTCCATGGCCCATTCACCACTCTTACCAAATTTCTTCTTCTTTGGCCCTTTACCTCTTCCACATATCACTTCTCAGTTTCTCATATCATTCCCCCTCTCACCTGCCCACCTTCCTCCTCACTGGTCCCATCTATCACCTGCCAGCTTTTACTCTTCCCTTTCCACTTCCTTATCCTGGTTTCTGCCCATTTCCTTTCCAGTCTTGATATAGGGTCTCAACCTGAAATGTCAATTGCTTTATTTCCCCTCCCTAAATACTGCCTGACTTGCTGAATTCCTCCAGCATCATGTGCATGTTCCTCAAAATTTCCAGCATCTATGGAATCTTCTGTCTCAGATTTGCCGTACATTAAAGCTGAGATCACTGATTCTGGACTGTCACATTAGGAACATCCTTCCAGTCTCTAGTTTGTCGAGTTTTATTACAATATTTTAGACTTCTATGAGAACCTCTCTCATTCTCCTCATATAAGTCTTGCCTCCTCAGGAATCGGTCAATTAAGCCTTCCTTGCACTATTTCCATGGCAAGAACATCCTTGTAGTTGCAGTAAGACATTTTTTCCCCCTTAACTCAATTCCTTTACAACGAAGGCTGGCTCACCATTTGCCTTCCTACTTGTACCTGAGCACTTGCTCTCAGTGACACATCAATAAGGACATTCATGTTCCATTGCATCTTCTCTCTTCCTAACCTATCAGAATTCAGATAACGCCTTTCTGTTTTTTGGAACCAAATTGAATAATTGCATGTTAAAACATAATTCATGTTAAACTACATCTGTTATGCATTTCCACTCTCATCCAACTTTGCTAAATCACATCACATTAGGGCTGCTTTGCATGCTCCTCACAGTTCATATTCCCCTTATAACAACACTTTTGCAAACAGTGGGAATGTTAGATTGCTGGAAATACACCCCATTAGTGTTTTATGTTTTTATACTAATTATTTTTGTGATTATAGAAAAAATTGTCATTGACTGCCGAGATCCAACACGTACCCTTCGAAAACAAACAGGTACAAACAAATCTTCAGTGCTTGAGTCTTGTAGCAAATTTTACTGAATCAGAAAAATAGCACTTAAAATAAAATTCTCTTCAATAATTAAAAATTAAAGACAGTAGAAACAACACAGGAGTTGTCTGCACACTATTCATGGATCTAACCACAATATTCCGTTCATTGTTTCGCGAAAGGAACATACAGATAGGTATCACCTGCCAGCACACTCAGGGAGGCATGGAAAGTCAAATAAAATGTGGAACTAGACATCTAGGTGTGTCAGTAACAATGAATTCTTTGAACTGAATTGACTTCATTACTTATATCCTTCACATAATGAGTAAAAATCTTTACGTTATGTATCCCTCTAAATGTGCAATTTATAGTAATTTATAATAAATAGTTCTGTACAACAGAACAGTCAATACAACATAGAAATACAGTTGTGTCAGCATGAATAAAGCAGTCTGACAGCCTGATGGAACAAACTGTCCTGGAGCCTATTAGTCCTGCCTTTATGCTGTGGTACAATTTCCCAGATGGTAGCAGCTGGAACAGTTTGTGGTTAGGATGACTCGGGTCCCCAATGATCCTTCAGGCTCTTTTTACACACCTGTCTTTGTAAGTGTCCTGAATAGTGGAAGTTCACATCTACAGATGTGCTGGTCAGTCTGCACCACTCTCTGCAGTGTCCTGCAATTGAGGGAAGTACAGTTCCCATATCAGGCAGTGACGCAGCCAGTAAGGATACTCTCAATTGTGCCCCTATAGGAAGTTCTTAGGATTTGGGGGCCCATACCAAACTTCTTCAATTGTCTGAGGTGAAAGAGGTGCTGTTGTGCCTTTTTCACCACATAGCCAGTACGCAGACCACGTGAGATCCTCACTGATATTTATGCAGAGGAACTTTAAGCTGTTCACCCTCTCAATCCCAGATCCATTGATGTCAATAGGGGTGAGCCTGTCTCCGTTCCTCCTGTAGTCCACAACCAGCACCTTTGACTTTGCGACATTGAGGGAGAGGTTGTTTTCTTTGCAGGGCCAAGGTACCTGAAAGCTTTCCCTCCTGAAAAATATCTCAAAACTTGTAAGAACTTCTTGTCTCCCAAATAAAAAGCCACTGGATGGCCCAGTGCATTGGATAATGCACTGCAATAGAGGGAAATCTATTACAAACATGATTTTTTTGCTGCTGCCACATACCAAGAAGATTTTCCCTCCTCCTCCACCCCACCCACCTCAGAATATACAGCATTAGGTCTAGATTGTAAAAGCACCAACTGACTGGAAAAGTGTAACACTCAGTGTGTTATAGTCATGTACGTTCAATGAAAGACCAGAATACCCAAAACCATATATTGGCTGAACTTACTACAGGAGTAGGTTCCAGTAAGATTAGATCATGCAAAAGTTTGAATGGAAACATTTTAGTCGTTTCTAAAATATAGTTTCCTAATGCTTTACCAGATAGGATTTCATAACTTATCAATCTGTAATGATTAGAGTCATAGAAAAATACAGCAGAGCAAAAAGCCCTTCAGCCCATCTAGTCAGTACCAAAATTCTTACGTGGATTTGCTCAAATTTTATACTTTGAAATACATTTAATTCACTATCCCATTCTACCTCTCCTTCTAGATGATGAAAAGTTAAGAGCACATGGTCCTGAACACTCAATTAATAAAGTATCAACCTCCTAATTCAAGAAGCCACCACCTAACAAAAGATATTATATTCAATAAAACAAAACTTCCGCCTACCAAATCACTTGGGGTGTTAAGAGCACTAATTAACAACTCACAAGCAGAATACAACACTATTCCTGCCAAATTCGAAAACAATAGATCTTGTATTGCGTATAAGAATATTTCCTCACCGAAGTAGCAGACTTAATCCAAAACAGCCACCTTTTGGGTAGAGCAAAAGGTAAGACTGTTGTTTAAAACCAGTCGGCAACCTCTCTCTCTACGCCTCCATTAAAGGATATTAAAGAAATGAGAGACTTGGTGGTGGGCAGCAAGCCAAGAATCCAACAACAATTAAACAGTTTTCCTTCATCCACCCCTCCTCCAGTGGCCAATATTAAAGTAAATTCTTACGGCCTGGAGATCAGGCTCCTCTGGACTGAATGAATTCCCAATTTTTAAGCAACAAAATCTCAAAACTAAAATGAACAAATTGCAAAAACAACCACATAAACACATGCACAAATAAAGGAAAATAATATTAAAACACCTAAAGCCAGGGAACATCCATGAACTTCATCTATGTAGTTCCATTCTCCTCCATAGCTCCAGATCATTCCAATTTAGATTAATGGGGGAGGTGAGAACATTGGAAGAAGAAAGGGTGTATGGAAGTGGGACACAGTCAAACATTTACCTCTTGAATTATTTATTATACCAATATTAAAGACAAGGAGAGAACTCCTGTTGACATTGCTGTTGCTTCAAACTTTTTTAAACTTGCAGGCAATCCCTAAGCAGGCATAACATTAAAATATAGTTACAGAAATAACTGCTTTCTCAAAAAAAACAGCGAGGACATTTTGCCTGTGTCAATACGATCACCCTGAAAGCAGCCCTATAATCCAGTCTCACATTTCCTCAACCCTCATTTACCATGTTCTCTCCAATATTCCAAGATATTCCCCACTCTTCCTCTCTCTCAATGTTCCATCATCGCTCACCCTTCTTTCCTTCCTCTCATGCAACACATCATGTCTACTCAATCTTTCTCCTGTTCTCCATCACGCACACTCCTCCCACATCACTTTCATCCTGTGCTCCACCACATTTTCTCCTACCCTTGACATTTCAGCATTCACATTTAACAAACACACAAATCATCATAACCACTCACCAGCAGACTGCAAACACCGGAGAGTTCCATTAATATCTCCCTGCACAGTGCACAACCCCCTCCCCCTTACTATTTTGTTCAACTTTGCCTTCCCCACACGCTCCCCTCAACTCTTCCCCCACCACCTCTATTCTCCCACCTTCCCCAACTCACGTTGGACCCATCCCACTCAGCACCCTCCCAAATCCCCAAACACAACATTTCAAGAACAGCTTTTCCCCTCCATCATCAGATTTCTGAATGGACAATGAACCCATGAACACTATATCAGCATTTTCCTCTCTTTTTACGCTACTAAATACACATAGTAAACTATAGTTATTATCTATTGTTCTGTACTAATACCGAAAATATGCCAGTGATAGTAAACCTGACTGTGATTCTCACCTATTCACTCACCCCACTCTCATATTTCTACTCTACTACCGCCCAGCCCTCATTTCCCCCAATTGGTCTCTCCCGTATGTCTCCCCAACTTTCCTCTTTCCCCACCACTCTCCCTTCTCACCCCCATTCTCCTCTCCTCCTGCTCCTCTCCCCACCCTACCCCTTCACCACTCTCCTCCCGCTCCACTCCCCACCCTACCCCCTCACCACTCTCCTCCCGCTCCACTCCCCACCCTACCCCCTCACCACTCTCCTCCCGCTCCATTCCCCACCCTACCCTACCCCCTCACCACTCTCCTCCCGCTCCACTCCCCACCCTACCCTACCCCCTCACCACTCTCCTCCCGCTCCACTCCCCACCCTACCCCCTCACCACTCTCCTCCCGCTCCACTCCCCACCCTACCCCCTCACCACTCTCCTCCCGCTCCATTCCCCACCCTACCCTACCCCCTCACCACTCTCCTCCCCCTCCACTCCCCACCCTACCCTACCCCCTCACCACTCTCCTCCCGCTCCACTCCCCACCCTACCCTACCCCCTCACCACTCTCCTCCCGCTCCATTCCCCACCCTACCCTACCCCCTCACCACTCTCCTCCCGCTCCACTCCCCACCCCTCTCCTCTCCCTTTACCTGTACTGGGTCCGCCGCCATCTTGCCGGCTCTCCCTCTCTCTCTGCCGACCGTCCCTCCGCCGATGGCGATGCCGACTCTGCGCTGCCACTAGAAGCCGGGACGCGCCGAGTTTTCCCCCCCGTTTTCCCCCTCCTTCCTTCTGCAGCAGGCCGGGTGAGTTGTGGTTTAAGTTCCTGAGCTCGCCGAAAGGCCAGGCCGCTCAGCGCATCCCGGCCGGCGACCCCTCCCCTCCCCTCCGGCGGGGCTCGAGCGACGGCCGCAAGCGATCGGGGCCCGGGCGGGTGTCAGCTCGCCATCCGCCCCCTCTCTCTCCCTCGGCGTCCGTTCTGCACGCTTCAGCCCACTTCTTCCCGGCCCCTTCGCAAGTTCCGCCGAGACTGGCTTACCCCCACTTTCCTCGCCCTTCCCCCCCGCCTCCTCTCCGACAGCAGCCCGGACACGAACCGAGCGTTCAAACTGTGAACCTCCGCCCTCTGAGGAGTGTCCGCCCGCTCTCCTCCCCAGTCCCAGCTCTCCAGCGTCATGTGACCCGGCGCTCCGGCTCCGGCTCCGGCAGCGGCCCCAGTCGCTCCGCTGCCGCTGCCGTGTCGCAGGCGGTTCTGTGCGTCCGAAACTTTCGCGGTCCGTTTGTGCAAGAGGGCGAGGAAGGGTGGCCAGTGTTGGAGTGTGCATGCACGTTTGTGTGTCTGTGTTTATGTGTGAACATACTTACGTGTGTGTAAGTAAAGTGCATTATGTTTGTGCAAGGGCATGTTTACGTGAGTAAATGTGTGTACATTCTTGTGTAAATGAAGTTTAAGGACATGTTTACGTGTGTACCTGTAAGTGAAGTGTAAGGGCATGTTTGAATATGTGAAGTGTAAGGGCATGTTTATGTGTGTAAATGTGTATGCTTATATGTCTATCTCTGTAAGTGAAGTGTGCTAGTATTTAAGTGAGTGTAACTGAACCATACTTCATTTTGATGTGTGTATCTTTGTGTAAATGAAGTTTATGGGCATATTTGTTGCAGGTTTGTAAGTTTATGCATGTTTATAAGTTTGTGCATCTGTATGTAAATGTATTCATCTTTGAATCTAAGTGCAATATGTTTTTACATAAGTGTATGTTCATGTGTCTGCGTCATGCATGTTTATACCTCCTTGTGAGAGTATGAGTACATAAGCAGGTTTGTGTTTGTATCTCTGTAATAGTATGCATGTATGTTATGGCTTTGTATGTAAGTATACAGAGCAGAATAGATGGGCCAAATGGCCTAACTCTCCTCCTATGTTTTACGATCTAAGTTTGCACGTACATGCAAATACATGGTTCGGTGTAAGAATATGTGTATCTGTTTGTGTGGAAGTACACGTTTGTAGTTCTACCTTGCATAAGAGTGCAGATATGTTTTTGTTTATAACTGTGTTATAAGAATGCACATGCATGTATCTCTTCGGCTCTGTGTCTAAAAGACTGCTTGTGCACATTTGTCCATGGCTTTGTAAATCACTATGCAAAAAATAATGTCCTACTGTTTAACCCCAACTTTTCTTTCTCCTTGTTAATATCCCCACCCACATTAAATGTTTGCACAGAGGTTAGATTAAACTCCTTCCGTTCTAAAGAAACTCCATTAACAAACACTCTTTCTTTCATTTAAACCACTGTATGCTGTGTAATCTTCCTAGACATAGACTCCCAAAATGTCCTCCATGTCACAGGAAATGTTTTTCTTCCCACCATTATTGTAAACATACAATAAAACCTAATTTTATAAGTTGTGCCCTCCCATCTTTCAAGATATTTGTTTCTTTTGTTTTTCCCTGTTCCAATAACCTCAACCCCTCCTCCCTAATTTGAAAACCAAAAACAAGATTCTGTACACTGAAGCCAAGTAATCTTGCCTTTTCTCTTAATGAGGGAGGGGTGTTGTTTAGTGTGGCGAGTTATTGTCTGCAGTATAAATTGGATCATTTTAAAGCATGACAGTTCATAAGTGCCTTGTATGGAACATGTCCATTAAGTATGCAATTTCTCACCACAATTATTTTCATCCCACTCCCACTCTGTCCTCTTCATCTCTGTCCCCCACACAGTTCTAATGAAGGTCAACATAAGCATGAGTAATAACACCTCATCTTCCAACTTGGCATTTTACAAGACTCTGAGCTCAACACTGAATTCAACAATCTGAGATAATCCGCCATTCCAAGCATATTATACGAGCAGCAATTTTGGTTTCTTTCTCTCTTTGTCAGGTATTTAAAATTTCATTCAACAACTTCTCTCTATTTCCTCCGAATATACCCCTACAGGCACCAGAATTTTAGGGTGGCATGGTAGCATAGTGGTTAGCATAAAGTTTTACATTACAGGCGAGCTGAGTTCACTTTTTGCTACCGTCTGTTACGAGTTTGTACGTTCTCCCCGCGACCGCGTGAGTTTCCGCTGGGTGCTTCGGTTTCCTCCCACAGTCCAAAGACATACGATTGATTGGTAGGTTAATTGGTCATTGTCAATTGTCCCGTGATTAAGCTAGGACTAATTCAGGGGACTGCTGGGTGGCATAGCTCGAAAGGCTGGTAGGACCTATTCCGTGCAGTATCTCAATCAGTACATACATAAATTTGGAACATCTGCAAATACATCAAACAAATGTATAACAAAGAAGCCATAGCAGCACCTCTGCTTTCTTAGAAGTTACATAGATTCAGCATGACATCTACAACCTTGACAAACTTCCAGAGATGCACAGTGGAGACTATCTCGATTGGTTGCATCACGTCCTGGTACGGAAATACCAATGCCCAAAAGTCAAGTCAAGTTTATTGTCATTTTGACCATAAACTGCTGGTACAGTACAGAGTAAAAATGAAACAACGTTCCTCCAGGACCCTGGTGCTACATGAAATAAAACAAAACTACACTAGACTATGTGAGACAGCACAAGGCTACACTGGACTACGTAAAACAACATAAAAACTGCACTAGACTACAGACCTGCACAGGACTACATAAAGTGCATAAAACAGTGCAGGGCAGTACAATAATTAATAAACAAGACAATAGGCACAGTTGAGGACAAATTACAATATAATAATAAATGATGTAGATGTCAGTCCAGGCTCTGGGTATTGAGGAGTCTGATGGCTTGGGGGAAGAAACTGTTACACAGTCTGGTTGTGAGAGCCCGAATGCTTCGGTACCTTTTGCCAGATGGCAGGAGGGAGAAGAGTTTGTGTGAGGGGTGCATGGGGTCCTTCACAATGCTGTTAGCTTTGCGGTTGCAGTGTGTGGTGTAAATGTCAGTAATAGCGGGAAGAGAGACCCCGATGATCTCAGCTGACCTCACTATCCGCTGCAGGGTCTTGCGATCTGAGACGGTGCAATTCCCGAACCAGGCAGTGATGCAGCTTCTCCGGATGCTCTCGATACATCCTTTGTAGAATGTGTTGAGGATGGGGAGTGGGAGGTGGACTCTTCTCAGCCTTCGCAGAAAGTAGAAAAGTGGAAAAACCCACAAAAAGTAGTGCTACATCCCTCATAGAAAAAAGTCCTCCTCACCAGTATCAAGTGGTGGCATAATGATGTATGCCATTTATGTACTTCTACATATAACCCACAATGCATTATGTAAACAACAAAGATTGCTTAATCAAACAATATATTTACAATATTACTGAAATATTTAATACACAATACTGCCAACCTATAACCAACCCTAAGATCAATCAGAACATTCCCTGCTACATAGCCCTCCATTACTCCATCATCCACGTGCCTATCTAAGAGTTTCTTAAATGTGTCTGCCTCCACCACTATCCCTGGCAGGGTGCTCCACGCATCCACCACTCTCTGTGGGAAGAGCTTACTTCTGACATCTCCCTCTCCTTTCATCAACCACATTAAAATTATGCCCCCTTGCATTAGCCATTACTACCCTGGGAAAAAGCCTGTGGCTATCCACTTGATCTATGCCTCTCGTCAACTTGTACACATCTATCAAATCACCTCTTATCCTTATTCACTCCAAAGGAAAAAGCCCTAGCTCACTCAACCTATCCTCGTACGGCATTTGTTGCGGATTAAATATGATCATTGAATTATTACAGATTTAAGCACAGTTTTTGATTTAGGCAAACAATTTGTGTTTAGATAAATATAACTAATCTTGGCTGGTAGCTTTAGGGGGTAATTGTTGAATTAAAACAGAAACTTTCTAACCGCTCAAAACCTGAAGTAAAAGCAGATCATGTTGAAGATAACATTTGTAATTTCATTAACGCAATATCTAAGACCTGTTATAGTGTCAGTGGCAGTTCAAGGAAAACTGTAAGTAGAGTAAAAAGGATTATTTTTGTGTCCAGCCAGGTTATTCCCTATAAGCAGTTCTAATGTTAGTTAAAACCAATAAGCGCTAAAACCTTACAGATTGATATATCTACAAACTTGACTGTAGTTTGAAGTTCAAGTTCAGTTTTTTTGTCATTCAACTATGCACATGTATAGAGCTAAATGAAGCATTTATTTATTTTGACCCCTCTGGGGCCACGGTGCAAAACACAGTACATACGGTCTCACACAGTACATATGATTAAGCACATACAGTCACAGAATAATATCAGCACAAGTCCCTGAGTGACATGGCCTAAAGATCAACAGGATGACATAAAGTGTGAGGTGTATGTTTACTTGACAGTATAATGTTACTGACGCTGTTATAATAAAACCAGCAGTCGTATGAATATGTGAAACAGCAGCAATAAAAGAGGAAAAGTGACCATTACAGGATGAGAGTGTGTATGTAGTTGGGGAGTGAGGGTGGGGCATTCTGACAGGGCATTTAACATTTGGGTTGTGATAATATTTTGAATTAGTGCATGGTCTGGAATTTAACCTTTTTTCTCTCCCGCAGTTACTTGCGATTATTTAATTGTTTTGCTGTACCAAGTTCCTATCAAAGTTAAGATGGCAGCACACTTGGCTAGAGCGGCCTCTCCGGCTCCAACAAATGGTGCACAGTGGGCCTTAAGCAATTTTCTTGCGATTGCAAGACCCTGTTAATATAAAATACTTCAAGTCCGGTTCAGTGGCGGGACTGATGGCGGGGTTGTTGCTCCCACGCCACAGCATCATCTGTTGCTGCCGCCCCAGGGAAATGGTGCCAGAAGCAGTGAGGGACAGAACAGAGATACACAGTGTGTTGGAATCTGTACTGTTCCCTCCTGTCAGTGTTGCTCTCTGGTCTTCATTTCCTTGCCTTTGTCTGCGGCTGATCCAGCGTGAGATGAGGAACTGCTATGTACTTGTTCTTGTGAAAAACTGGCTTCAAGCAACATTTCATGCACCATCAACCTTCAGGTCATGGCACTCAGGGACTTGTGTTAATGTTATTTTTGTGACTATGTTCCTCTATGCGCTGTGTATTTTGCACTGTATTTTGTACTTTGGTCCTGGAGGAATGCTGTTTCGTTTACCCATACACATGTGTATGGTTGTATGACAAACTTGAATAAAAGGCAATTAAGACAATTTCTGTACTGAACCTGTACTGATCACAGAGAAGATTCAACATCTGGTCTTTGTCTGCTTGTACATTGTGGTATGAAAGTACAAACTGAACTTGGATAAATCGATAGATATTGCAGTAATATTTTAACTTTAATAATATGTTGAATATGCAAAACATCCTAAGGCATCTTACAAAATATTGTCGAAAAAAATGGAATTGGTAGCGCAGAATGGAGTTTAAAATTGGACAAGGAGAAGAGTTTTAACATGGGCTTTTAAAGGAAAAGCAACAACAGACGTAAGGAATAAGTTCTGAAAACCATGGCTTCGTAACCGAAAGCATTTCTACATATGATAATACAAAATAAAGGGCAGATGTTCAGAGTTAAGGGCACATAATTGAGGAGTGCAGAAAGAAGGAGTGTCACGGTATACGCTGGCAAAGGCTAGACCCAAGTGCAGAGGAAAGACAGATTCCCATGTGGAACCTGCAGCCAGGGTTTATTCACAAGTCTTCAAACAAAACATTGGTGGCTTGGCGGAGTGACACCACGAGACGTTCTCAAAGCTAGAACAACTCTATAAGCGCCAAGTCACGTTTGCTTAAACAGAACAGGTGACCTGGAATCCCTGAGCCCAACAAAATAAACATAACAAGGTTAAACAATTAAACAGCAATTAACCAATTAAGGTGCTCTTGAAACCTTGGAACCAAATGCTCTCTGGCTCCTCACACAGGCCCAGAGAGATCATTACAGAAAGTTCAGCAGAGGTTGCAATGATGAAATGGTAAAGCCTTCACAAGGTTTGAAGGTGAACTCAAATAGTAAGCTTCACAGATTGGAAAACACAGGCAAACAAATATTGGCATTAGGCAGGATAAGGGCTGCTTACGAACAGATAACAGCTTGAACAAAGAGAAGGATTGGAATGATTGAATTGGAGCTAATAAAAAGATTTCCCATGGATCAAGCTAAAGATATGCTTTATTTATCAAAGCATCAAAAAATACAGTGAAATGTGCCTTTCATGTCAACAACGAACACAGTCCGAAGATGTGCTGGCAGCAACACACAAATGTTGCCACGCTTCTGCTACACGCCCACAACTTACTAACCCTAATCCACACAACCCTGCATGTGGAGAACATGCAAACTCCCTACAGACAGCAGCAGAAATTGAACCCTAATTAGTGATCACTGTTGATGTTAGTGCAAAGATGTTTGAGTTAAGCAATGCAGAAGTGAAAACGTACAGATTTAGTCACGTGTGTAATGTGAAGCCCAGCTAACTGAGGTGCTGACAGATATTTTCACCATCTCTCTGGAACAGTCCATTGTCCCCTTGGTTTTCAAGGCAGCAGCCATCGTTCTAGTGCCAAAGAAGGTAACAGTAACCTGTCTAAATGACTATCGTCCAGTGGTATTGACATCAACTATTATGAAATGCTTTGAGTGGCTGGTCATGGAGTGTATTAAAGCTTTTCTTCCAGCTACCTTGGACCTTTTCCAATTTGCTTATTGCTCAAATCAATCCACTGGTAATGCCATAGCCTCTTCCCTCCAGTAAGTCTTACTCCACCTGGAAAATGGGTCTCATGAGCCAAGCTGATACTTATAGACTTCACTTTGGTGTTTAACACCATCATAACCCAGAAACGGGTGGGAAATCTGTCCTCGCTGAGTCTCATCGCTTCCCTCTGTAACTGGATCCTGGACTTCTTAACGGAAAGGCTCCAGTCAGTCCTTCTGGGCAGCAACATCTCTAGTCCCATGGCGCCAAGCACTGACACTCCCCAGGGCCCGCTGCTGTTCACTCTGCTGACGCACGACTGCGTGTGTGTCGCAGGATCCAGCTCAAACCGTGTTACCAAGTTTGCGGATGACACGACAGTGTTTTGCGTCAACAGCATTGAGTTGGAGTACAGAGAGGAGGTGAAGCAGCTGGTGGATTGGTGTGAGAAGAACAACCTGAGTCTGAAAGTGGAGAAGTCATTGTGGACTTCAGGAAGGTGCAGATGAACCACCATCCTCTGCGAACACATGGCTCCTCCGTAGAGAGAGTTAAATGCACCAAGTTCCCAGGAGTTTACATCACGGATGGCCTCACCTGGTCCCTCAATATCATCTCCCTGAATAAGAAGGCTCAGCAGTGCCTCCACTTCCTGAGGAAATTGAGGCAAGCGAGGCCCCCCCACAGCTCCTCCCCACTTATCTTAACTGTGTTTTACAGGAACACCATAGAGAGCATCCTGACAAGTTGCATCTCCATCTAGTATGGGAGCAGCAGAGCATCAGACGGGAAGTCACTACAAAAGACAGTGAGAATGGCTGAGAGGATCATAGGCGTTTCCCTAACATCCACTGGGGGCGTTTATCAGGAGTGCTGCATGCACAGGGTCCTTAGTGTTATCAAGGGTCCCACCCCTCCATCCGGCATCCTCTTTAACTTTCTACAGTCAGGCAGGAGACTCCGATGCATAAAGGCAACAGTCAGGGTGGAAGATGCTTCTTCCCCTCTGGCTGAACTCCCCGCTGCATCGCATTCAAAGTGTCACCGGTTACTTTGTTCTGAACCGTACAATATTTAATTTATGCACTTTATTTTGTTTATGCATAATTCACTTGTAGATTTAATTCTTACTTTCCCAAGTTATTGTGTGTTATGTGTGCATTATACCCTACTCTGGAGAAATGTCTCATTTGATGGTCTACATGTACAATATTTAGTGAAATGACAATGAATAACTTGACTTGAAGTTTAAAACTCAACTCTGGGTTTCTTACCACTCCCCCCTCTTTCTTTTTCTATTCCCCATTCTGGCTCCCCGTTACCCCTTCCCTTCTTTTCACCTATCCATCACCTTCCTCTACTGCCCTTTCTCCCATAATCCACGCTCATTGTGGTAGTGTAGTGGCCAGCGCAACGCTTTACATTACCAGCAATCTGAGTTCAATTCCTGCTGCTGTCCGTAAGGAGTTTGTACATTCTCCCTGGGACCATGTGGTTTCCTCCAGCTGCCCTGGTTTCCTCCCACAATCCAAGTCTTACCAGTTGATAGTTTAATTAGTCATTGTAAATTGTCCTGCAATTAGGCTAGGATTAAATCGGGGGATTGTTGAGTAGTGTGGTTCAAAGGACTGGAAGGGCCTATTCTGTACTGTATCATAATAAACAAATTCCTTCTTCTTCAGCTCTTTTGCACTTTCCCCTCCCACTTTCCCCTTCACCTGGGCTCACCTACCACCTGCCATCTTGTATTCCTTCCCCTCCCTCCCCTCCCCCAGCACCAGAACTTTGGCTTCTTTCACTTTTTTTCTAGTCCTGATGAAGGGTCTCGGCTCACAATGCTGACTGTTTATTCCTCTTCATAGATGCTGCCTGACCTGCTGAGTTCCTCTACTATTTTATGTTTGTTGCTCTGTGTTCATCAGAATGTCAAAGTTCCACTCTATCTTGTCAGACAAAGGGGGGGGGGGGGGGGAGGGAGGGAGGGAAGATAGAATTGCTGTAAAGGAAACCGGCCTTGTGGCAGATCTTGAGGTTAAAAGCTTCAGCCTTTCAAAAGAGAATTATAGCAGTCATATAAAGTCAACCTACCTGAGGGGATTTAAGAGAAGCCTCTTGTGGGAATGCGGAATGCACTAGCACGTGCAGTATCTGAAATTGCAAAGTTCAATTTAAAGGGATGTATTTGAAGAAGAAAGGAATTAAAAACCTTGCTTTGATGAGGTCAAAAATAAAAGAGTGAATGGGCCATTAACTCAACACACTTTCTGTGATGCTAATCAGGGAGCCATACTGGTACAGTGGGTGTAATCATGGGTTGTGAACAAGTAGATCAGAGTTGACGTAGAAATGAAGCCTGTGGCAATGAAAACGGTAATGAGGGTCAATGTAGAACTAAGAAGAGGCCAGGAAGACAAGAATAGATCATTGGAGATGACGTTAATGAAAAGGGAAGCAAACCCTACAGAATCTACAAGAGATTCTGCAGACGCTGGAAATCCAGGGCAACAAACACAAAATGGAAGAGGAACTCAGCAGGTCAGGCAGCACTAACGGAGAGGAATAAAGAGTCAATGTTTCAGGCTGAAATGATTAATCAGCACTGGACAGGAAGGGGAAGGAGCCAGAGTAAGAAGGTGTAGGGAAGGGAAGGTGTACGAACTAGAGGGTTATAGCTGAAACCAGGAGAGGGGGTAGGTGAGTGGGTGAGAGAGGGGGATGCAGTAAGAAACTGGGAGATGATGGGCGGGTGAGCAGAAGGGAAATGGTAAGGGGGGGGGAGCTAAAATGGGGAATAGAAAATGAGAGCAGAGGGAGGGGTGAGAAACCCAGAGCTGAGTTTCAAATTTCACATTACACATGCAGCTAAGATTGTACATTTTCATTTCTGAAATGCTTAACTCAAACGTGTTAATGCTAACATCGACAGTGATGACTGATCAGGATTCAGTTCCTACGCTGCCTGTAAGGAGTTTGCACTTTCTCCCTGTGACTGCGTGGACTTCCTCTGAATGCTCTGGTTTCCAAAGTCGTGCAGATTTGGGTTAGCAAGTTGTGGGTGTGGTGTGTAGGCAGTGGAATACGGCAACATTTGCGGCTTGTCCCCAGCACATCCTGGGATTGTGTTGGTTCTTGGCACACGAGACGCATTTCACTGTATGTTTCGACAAGTAAAGTTGATCTTTTGCTTTATCCCTGGGAAACCTCATTATTGGCTCCAATTCAATCACATGAGAAGAGAAGAGCTAACAAGGGAGCCAGAATGGGGAATGAAAAAAGGGAGAAGTGAGAGAGGGGGAGAAATTATTGGAAGGTAGAGAAATCATGTTAAACAGGTAAGATCAGGAAAAAACAGTATAAATAACGATACATCCAAACTCTAAGAAAGGATGTAATTTGGGACATTGATCAGAACAATTGGTCTTTATCAGACCATAAGACATAGGAGCAGAATTAGACCATTTTGCCCATCAAGTCTGCCCTGTCATTCCATTGTGGCTGATCCTGGATCCCACTCAACCTCATACACCTGCCTTCTCACCATATCCTTTGATGCCCTGACGGATCAGGAAACTATCAATTTTTGCTTTAAGTAAACCCACAGGCTTGGCCTCCACAGATGTCTGTGGGAGAGCATTCCACAGATGCACTGATCTCTTGCTAAAAAAAATCCTCCTTACCTCTGTTTTAAAGGTAAATAATAATTCTGAATAATTTTGAGATTTCTATTGATGATCAGACCTAAAGCAAGCTGCCCCTGCATTTTGTGTGCGTTGCTTGGATTTCCAACATCTGCAGATCTTCTCTTGTTCATCCTTGTGTGTGCTGGTTTTTAATGCAAACAACACATTTCACTATATGGTTTGATGTACACATGATAGATAAATTAATCTGAATCTGAAGATACATTTCTGGCTGATCGCAGACTCTCTGGGTCAAGAAACAAGAACATATCAGGGTTTATTGTTGATTTGAATCAAAACTTGTTTAATGGTGCTCATGAAAGCACTTTGGGCAGGTTTACTGTGTTAGAAATATAATAAGAATATAATTATTACCTTACGTCTCTGTGATAGTGTGCCTGAGCATGAGCATTTGGGGAGGGTCAGATCAGTTTGTGCATGATGCCTCCTCTGGTCAAATAATGCAAGAGTATTATAAAAGAATAATATCTAAAAGATAACCAATTGGGCGAAATATTGGAGATATCCTGGCTTCAAACCACAATTGCATGCACACAATGCTGGAGGAAACTCAGCAAGTCAGGCAGTATCTATGGAGAAGAATGATGATGAGTCTTGGCTCAGAAGTTCCATAGACCAGGGGTTCCCAACCTTTTTTATGCCGTGGACCAATACCATTAAGTAAGGGGTCTGTGGAGCTCATGTTGGGAACCCCTGCCATGGATGCTCTCTGATCTACTGAATTTCTCCAGCATTTTGTGTGCATTACTCTGGATTTCCTGCATCTGCAGAGTTCCTTGTGTTCAAACCGCAATGCATCTCAGTGCTAACTGCTAGGAGAGAAAACAAGATGGGAAGAATTGTTGGACAAAGGAAAAAAGTATAATGTAATTTGTTATTGTGGTATTTATGAGTAACTACATGACATTCCAATACAACGAGGGCTGAGAAACCTTTGATCTGATTTTACTTTCCTCTTCGATGCATCGGCATTTCTGTAGTCATGAGAAAGATATGGATACTGAAGGACATTCTAACATGCTGGCCCATCCACTCAGTAAAACCTAATGGCATCTCACTAATAAATAATGCAGGGTTTATTTTCTGTTATGGATTCGTCCTCAAGTTAATTTGAAACTAATAAGCATGTACTGCAATTACAGAACTATAATTTTAAAAGATTCTTGGAATTATGCATTGGACTACTGAAAGGGATGTTTAAGTACTGAAGACTCCAATAAATTCCTGGAGAGTTGGCAGCAACAATTCATTTTATGAATGCAAACATTTTAAGTGATATTTAACAGATCAAAATCTACACATGATAGAGCCTTTTCTGTAATGGTGTTTAGATGTTTCAAAATCCACAAGGAATACACAACCTATTTTTAGTAACCAATGAAGCTGTTTTTTATTTGATAATGAATAAAAGTTCTAAAACTCATCTGGGGACAGGACCAGCTGCAAACATACTATTCCCGCATTATGAAGCACCTAAATGCCTAAATCCAAAAACGTCTCCACAAAATCCGGTTTGACTGCGTAAAGCAAACTTCTTGAATTTAATGTTGTCCCCTGCCTGAGTCAGAGAAATACAGCAAGTAAACAGGTCCTTCAGTCCAGCACATCCTTAAGACCATAAAATAAGATAAGATATAGGAGCAGAATTAGGCCATTTGGCCCATCACAAATGCTCTGTCATTTCTTCCTGTCTGATCAATTTTCTCTCTCAGCCCCAATCTCCTGCCTTCTCCCTGTATCCCTTCATGCCCTGACCAATCAAGAATCTATCAACCTCTGCCTTAAATATACATAAAGACTTGGTTTCCACAGTTTCAACACTCTCTGGTTAAATAAATTCCTCCTCACCTCCATTCTAAAAGGACACCCCTCTATTTTGAGGCTACATGCTCTGGTCTTAGACTTTCCTACCACAGGAAAATTACTCTCCACATCCACTCTATCAAGGCTTTTCACCTTTTAGTATGTTTCAATGAGGTCACTCCTCATTCTTCTGAGTCCAAGTGAGTACAGGTCCAGAGCCACCAAACATTCTTCACATGACAAGCCATTCACTCCTGGAATCATTTTCATGAACCTCCTTTGAACCCTCTCCAGTTTCAGCGCATCCTTGCCAACCAAGATGGTAAACTGGTATATTATTGTCACATGTACTGAGGTACAGTGAAGAACTGCTTTCCCATGCACACAGATAACAATGCAAAGAAGGATCCTGTTTAAGAGTCTTTCTCTGGTTGGCTGCCAGCGACTAGTGGTGTTTTGCAGGAGAAAAAATTACAAGGATGGTTCTGGGATTTGAGCACCTGAGTTATAGGAAAAATTTTGAATAGGTCAAGATTTTATTCCCAATGTAGAGTGCCCTCCTGCTTTAAATTATCCACCATTGTCCCGGTACCAAAAATAGACCAAGGTGACACGCCTGAACTGCTGGTGTCCTGTCGTACTCACCTCAATAATAAGCAAATGCTTTGAGAGGCTGGTCAACGGCTACATCTGCAGCTTGCTACCACCCAAACTGGACTCCTTACAACATGCCTACAGACACAACCGATCAACAGATGACGTGATAGCCACAGCTCTGCACACCGTCCTTACACATCTGGAGAAGAAGGATGCTTATGTGAGAATGCTGTTTTTGGACTGCAGTTCAGCATTTAACACTATAGTTCCATCCAGGCTCACCGAGAAGCTCAGAGATCTTGGCCTTCACCCTCCCTTGTGCAGCTGGATCCTGGACTTCCTATCAGATCGCTGGCAGGTTATAGGAGTGGGCTCCCTCACCTCCAACCCTCTGACTCTCAGTACAGGAGCCTCTCAGGGCTGCATACTGAGTCCTTTCCTTTACTCCCTGTATACCCATGACTGTGTCGCCACCCACAGCTCCAATCTGCTAATTAAATTTCCTGATGAGACTACATTGATTGGCCTTATCTCAAAAAATAACAAGGTGGCCATAGGGAAGAAATCATCTCTCTGACACAGTGGTGCCAAGAAAACAACCTCTCCCTCAATGTCACAAAAACAAAGGAGCTGGTTGTGGATTACAGGAGGAATGGAGACGGGATAACTCCTATTGACATCAATGGATCTGGGATTGAGAGGGTGAACAGCTTCAAGAGCATCCTGACCGCATCCCTGCCTGATATGGGACCTGTACCTCCTTAACCGCAGGACTCTGTGGAGAGTGGCGCGGACAGACCAGAGCATCTGTAGTTGTGAACTTTTCATGATTCAGGAAATTTGCAAGGACAGTTGTGTAAAAAGGGCCCGAAGGATCATTGGGGACACGAGTCACCCCAACCATAATCTACTCCAGATGCTACCATCCGGAAGCAGTACCACAGCATAAAAGCCAGGTCCAACAGGCTCCAGGACAGCTTCTTCAACTGAGCCATCAGACTGATGAACTCACGTTGATTTGAGTGTACTCTATATTACATTGACTGTTCTATTTATTATAAATTAGTATGATTGCATATTGCACATTTAGATGGAGATGTAACGTAAAGATTTTTACTCCTCATGTATGTGAAGGATGTAAGAAATAAAGTCAATTCAATTCAATTCAATTCAATTAGGGGAGTTTCAATAGAGGTATAAAAAATTATGAGGGGTATAGATAGGATAAATGTAAGCAAGCCTTTTCCACTGAGGTTTGATGGGACTAGAAATAGAGGTCATAGGTTAAGGGTGAAAGGTGAAATATTTAAGGAGAGCATGAGGGGAAGCTTCTTCATTCAGAGGGCAGTGAGAGTGTGGAACGAGGTGCCACTGGAAGTGGTAAGTACAGGTGTGAATTCAGTGTTTAAGAGAAGTTTGGATAGGTAAATGGATGGGAGGGATATGGAAGGCTTTGGTCCCAGTGCAGGCTGATGGGAGTAGACAGAAAAATAATTTGGCATGGACCAGATGGCCTGTGCTTGTGCTGTGGTGTTCCATGACTCTATGACTCTTAATTCTCTATTATATTGGTTGTTAAATGTGAATTTTTTCTGTGCTTGTAGTTTCATATTGACATGCTGCATTGTGATAGCCTAACAAATAAATATTTTAAAACAGAAAATGTAAAATCATTACTTTCAATAATGAAAATGGTACACAGCCTGATGAGTAGTGCATAAGAAAATCAATAGGGTTAAATTCGTAATTACAAATAAAACTGAGTAATTGCTTTGCTTCTGAACTGTTTGACTTAAACATTTCCCAGGAAGCAATCAGAATAAATTTATTCTAATTGGACAAGCACATCAGATTGAAAATGTGTTGCACTTCCAACTGCATCTGAAAGCATTGCTAGGGGATCTACTGTGGCTTTGCTCAAGTGCAGGTGTTTCCCACTGTGGGGTTAATGGACCCCTTGGTTAATGTAGTTGTCCGTGACATAAAAAGTATCGGGAACCCAGTGTGATCTGAGAGCTAGGATTATGGTTCTACAGCACTGTTCTCATTAGTAGAATTCATCCAAAGTCAGGAATGACGATTGTTCATTTCTACGATTTTAATATGTTGGAGTAAAATTCACTTTTTTTTGCTGTGTGATGCACCATCAATAACTCTCTCTGAGACGTAAAGGCGAGATATCGGCTTTTATTGACTGGAAGAAAGAACAAGCAGTAGTTGACCACCATACCACATCCTGGAGAATGAGGGCCGGGCTCAGGCCTCAATCGCCTTTATACCAGGGTCTGTGGGAGGAGCCACAGGAGCAGTCAGCAGGGGGCATGTCCAGACAGGTATATGTAGTTCACCACATTCACCCCCCCTTTGTTTTAAAAGAGAATCCCCATGGGGCGAAGTTTCTTACAAGTATATTTACAGGTTAAGTCTATCAGGTGGTCGAATCTGTCGCTGCGATCTACGTAGCACCGGCTGTGATTGCACAGGTGCCGGTGGTGATTGCACCGGAGACGGTGGTTGTGCTGGTTCCGGCCTAACTGGAGGTGTCAGCCCACTAGGCGTCAGTGATCCCTCATGTGTGTGCGAGGCGCCTGGTATATACGCGTACGAGACGCCCGGTATAGGAGTGTCGTGAGGAGTCTGTGTAGGGCTCGGTGTGCGCGGTGTCACCTCATGTACAGGGTTCATAGTTACCGTGGAGTGTTTGGGGTAGTGGTCTGCTGCTCCTGCGGGCGCCAGGTCGCGGACAGAGACCGTGTCCTCCCGCCCATCAGATAAGACCACGTATGCATACTGGGGGTTCGCATGTAGTAGGTGAACCCTCTTGACCAGTGGGGAGTATTTATTGCTCCTCACATGTTTCCGGAGCAGCACTGGCCCTGGGGACGTCAGCCAAACCGGTAGGGTGGTCCCAGTGGCAGACTTCCTGGGAAAAGAGAATAGGCGCTTGTGAGGGGTGGCATTGGTGGACATACATAACAGGGAGTGGATAGAGTGGAGTGCCTCAGGGAGGACTTCCTACCATCGAGAGACCGGCAACCCTTTTGACTTAAGGGCTAAAAGTGTGGCCTTCCACACTGTGGCATTCTCCCTCTCCAGCTGTCCTTTTCCCCAGGGATTATAACTCGTGGTCCGACTAGTAGCAATGCCCCTACCCAGCAGGTACTGGCGCAGCTCATCACTCATAAAGGAGAACCCTCTATCACTGTGGATATAGCAGGGATATCCGAACGGAGTGAAGAGCTGGCGCAGGGCTTTTATGACGGACGTGGTAGTGGTGTCGGGGCAGGGGATGACAAAGGGGAACCGCGAGTACTCGTCGATAATATTGAGAAAATAGACATTGCGATCGGTGGAGGGAAGGGGGCCCTTAAAGTCAACACTCAGTCGCTCAAAGGGGCGGGTGGCCTTGATAAATTGCGCCTTTTCAGGACAGTAGAAGTGCGGTTTGCACTCAGCGCAGACTTGGCAGTCCCCGGTCATCGTCCTGATGTCCTCAAGGGAGTACGAATTTTATTGACTGGAAGAAAGAAGAAGCAGTAGTTGACCACCATACTACATCCTGGAGAATGAGGGCCGGGCTCAGGCCTCAATCGCCTTTATACTGAGGTCTGTGGGAGGAGCCACAGGAGCAGTCAGCAGGGGGCGTGTCCAGACAGGTATATGTAGTTCACCACACTGTGAAAATCGGCAAGAGTAGATTTTAACCACAAGAGATTCTGTAGATGCTGGAAATCCGGAGCAACAAACACAAAATGCTGAAGGAACTCAGCAGATCGGGCAGCATCCATGGAAAGGAATAAACAGTCAATGCTTCGAGCCAAAGCACTTCATCAGGATTGGAAAAGAAGGGGGAAGAAGCCAAACTAAGAAGATGGGCAGAAGGAGAAGGAATACAAGCTGGCAAGTGATAGTTGAAGCCAGGTGAGGAGAACAGTGGTTGGGTGGGAGAGGTGGGGGATGAACAGGGAAGCTGGGAGCTATTAGGTTGAAGAGGTAAAGTAATGAAGAAGAAGGAAACTGATAGAAGACAGTGGACCATCGAAGAAGAGAGAAGGAAATGGTTAAGAGGGGAGCTAGAATGAAGGATGGATCATCTCATGTTCTCGATATTTATTCCTTTTTATTAATAATCATTGTTTCTTTTTTCTTTTGTATTTGCACATTTTGTTGTCTTTTGCACATTGGTTGTTTGTTCACTCTGTTGGGAACAGTCTTTGATTGATTCTATTATGGTTTTTGGATTTACTGAGTATACCTGAAAGAAAATGAATGTATATGGTGATGTATGTGTACTTTGAAAATAAATTTGCTTTGAACTTTGAATTTTGAAAAGAGAGAAGGGGGAGGAGACAGAAACCCATAGCTGGGTTTCAAACTTCACATTACATATGCAACTAAACTGTATATTTTAATTTCTAGAATGCTTAACTCAGACATCTTTACACTTTCCGCACCAGCTGTCAGCAATTGGAGTTCAATTTTAAGTGTGTTGTCTCCGGAAAATCACATTTGTTTCTCATATTTAACATTCTGCCTCTCCAATATTGGAAGGGATTCTCCAATTTATTTTGATTTATATGTTTTTCTAGTTGTTAGTGAAATTCTGATGGATAAGGGAGGAAAGCCCATTAAATCCAATCAGACTATAAACACACAATTATTTCAAGGTATTTTGTTCTTTAATCTTATGCTCATCTGAAGGATCAGATAAAGATATCTTGGAAATATTTACGCATATGTTGGTCATCCTGTGCTACATCAAAGAATCAGATTCATATTCATCTATTTTTCACATGTACATTGTAATCTGGGTGGCGAGGTGGAGATACGTCTCTGCAAAGGAGACGTAAGGCACTCCTTCCCTCCGCTATCCTGCAGGTCACTCTTGGGCAAGGTGTAGCACCTGCTTAGCTTCACCCCCCGCCTCTGATCAGGGTCATGTGAAGGCATGGGAGCAAGTGGTGCATATCACAAGTCCTGGTTATGGAACCACTGATGCCAAGCAGACTATTTCTGAAGAGTATTGATAATGGCTGGGGTCACCCATCTTGTAAAGATAATGTCCAGAAGAAGGCAATGTCAAACCACTTCTGTAGAATTTTTCAAGAACAATTATGGTCATGGAAAGACCACTATTGCCCAGGTTATATGTCATAGCACATAATAGCACTTAATGATGATGATGTTGATGATGACATTGACACATACAGTGAAATGCCTCATTTGTGTTAACAACCAACACAACCTAAAGAAGTGCTGGGGGCAGCCCACAAGCGTCGCCACATATTTTGGTGCCAACATAGCATGCCCACTATGCTTGATAGAACAACACAGAACGCAATAAGCAACTGCAATACAAACCCTTTCCCTCCATCCCATCCACACAATCAGTCCTCCAACTCCAGAACAGGCCTCCAGGCCAACAGGCCCAGGCTTCAACTTCCAGACTTTTGAATGACCTGGATGCCATCAGTTCCAGAACAATTCATCGAAAATCCTTAGATATTTGTATTATCACACCGAGTAGATATTCTCTGGTATAGACCATGAAACGTTGGCTGGTGGTGTAGTGGCATCAGCATTGGACTTCAAGGCAGATGGTCCTGAGTTCAAACCCAGCTGGACAGCAGCAGTATCTGTGCGGAAGAAAGGCCTGGAAATCTACTTCCGTATCTTACCATGAAAACCCTATGGTCCATGAAGTCACAAAGAGTCGGACTTGAATTAACAACTGAACAACAACAACAAATGATGATGAATGACGAAGACCTCACTAAATTCATGTTATCAAGGCTGGATTCCCTTCCTTGTTCCTATACCAGTGATCATTGGAAAGAATTGGCACTGATCAGTGAGTGATTAAGAGTGACTAACATTTAATACAATATATTTTATTTGTTAAACTATGTTTTGTTGAAGTGATGTTTGGGTGAATATGATAAGGCTTGGTGAAAATGAAAAACTGGTCTGAATTGATTCTCATTCTGCCCCTGTCCAGTTTTCAGACCCAGAGGTAAAGGAGGTACTGCAGTTTTAAAAAAACTCTTGTTAGGGTGCATCTGGAGTGTTGTATTCAGTTCTGATACCCTATTATAGGAAAGATGTCGAGGCCTTGGAAAGGGTGTGAAAGAGGGTGCTTCCTGGATTAGAGGGCACATGTTTTGAGAAGTTGGACAAACCTGGGCTGTTTTCCCTAGAGTGATGGAGATAGAGGAGAAGCCTGATAGAACTTTCTATCAGAAACAATGATAGGCAGGTCCTGCCTCATGAGCCTGATTGAATTCTTTAAGGACACAATGAAACAAGTTGATGAAAGTAGAGCAGTGGATGTGGTGTATATGGATTTTAGTAAGGGTTTCAACAAGGCTCCTGTCACAAGGGGACAGGAGGCTGGACCCAAGCACAGGACGCATGCACTGAAGTACTAGGGGCAGGACAGGAACAACTAAACGATAGACAAGATGTGGTGACAGTGGTGTGCGTGAGGGACGTGACATTCAAGGTGATTCTGGGGTTCCAGAAGAGTCTTAGAGTTCAGGCAGGCAGGCAGGAGGATCCCGGCATTCAGGCAAGGTCTAGAAGTTCACTGGGCAGGCCACATAACTCCTGGGTGGGGCCTGGACCTCCCAGGCAGGAACACAGGGGCCTGGGCAGATCACAGGACACCTGGGTAGGTTGCAGGGCACAACCCATCAACAGAGAGGGATAGGTAGGGCAGAGACCTCTGGGCAGGCCACATAACTCCTGGGTGGGGCCTGGACCTCCCAGGCAGGAACACAGGGGCCTGAGCAGGTCACAGGACACCTGGGTAGGTTGCAGGGCACAACCCATCGTCAGCAAGAGATGGAAAGGGGCAGAGTCCCCCACCAGGCAACAGCAGTCCAGCCAGGCTTGCCTGACAGAGGCAATGGATAGGAAGGGAACTAGGTCCAGGGTGACTGCCAGACTTACTCAAAGAACTCATCTTTAACACAGGAAACTCCAAACCAGAAGAACAGGACAACCCCCCAACTCCACTCAGTCCTAGAGCCCCCTATATACACCACCAGCCGATGGGCATCAGGTGTGCCTCCTTGAGTCCAAACAAGCCACGATGATCCACAGGTGTGACTACATGGGCTCAAGGGTTAAAGGAGGGACGGCTACAAGACCCGGAGTCCAGAGTCCACGGACCGGATCAAGAACCGGAATGCAGGCTCCGGACCGGACCATAACAGCTTCCCATAGTAGGCTCATTCTGAAAGTCAGAAGGAATGGGATCCGGGGAAGGAATGGTTCTGTGGTGCAGAAGGGAAAGAGAAAGATGAGGAATGCAGTAGTCATAGGGGATTCCATAGAGAGGGGAAGAGACAGGAGGTTCTGTCAGCCCGATAGAGATCCCACATGGTGTGTTGTCTCCCAGATGCCAGGGTATGGGATGTCTCGGATTGGGTACAGAATATTCTGAAGGGAAAGGGTGAACAGCCATAAGTCTTGGTACACTTGGGTACCAATGACATGGGTAGAAATAGGGAGGAGGTCCTGGAGAGAGAATTCAGGGAGTTAGGTAGGAATCCGAAAAGCAGGACCTGTAGGGTAGTAATCTCAGGATTTCTGCCTTTGCCCAGTGCTAGTGAGTGCAGATATATTAGAGACTTCAGATAGGTATATAGAAGAACAATAGAAAGCTATGTGGAACGGAAATGTGAGATTGACCTTGGACTAGGTTAAAAGTTCAGAATCTAGAGCTGAGACACAGAATGATTAGAAGCTGTGGATGTGCAAGTGACTGCTTGCAATTATGTTATTGATTTCGTTCTAATTGTTTCTCTGCATTTAAGTTACTTTTCAGTGGCTTTACGAAAAAGACCAGTTTGGTGAAGAGTCTTGGCCCAAAATGTTGATCGTTTATTCACTTCCATAGATGCTGCCTGACCTGCTGAGTTCCTCAAGCATTTTGTGTATGTTGTTCAGTTTCATTAATTACTTCAGATATCTCAAGGTAATTTACTGAAATATAATCCTCAAATATATAAAACTGAGAGAAACCTTGGGGGATTAAAGGGAGAGAGAAGATTATGAAAATAATATTTTCATTCATGTTGCTTCTCTCACAAGTCCAGTACATTGTAAAGAATGTAATGACCAACAATATGGAACTTTTTATTGTTAGAAATCCCAGTTGTCAATTTGTACACAGCAAGGTCTCACAAGATGAATAACATAAAATCTTTTCTGTGATAGTAAAGGATACAGATGGCCTGGATGTTAAGGAAAATATTTGCCATGGGACCCTGAACATTCACTTGAATAGTTAAATGGGTTTAGTATCCCATATGTATTGTATACAGTCAAAGAAAACTGCTAGAGTGGCTGTAGCATCTCACAAAATAATAATTGAACAGATAATTAATTAATTTGTTTTCAGGTGAAGTTATAGAAAAATGTGATGTCATGTTCCCTTGCTGTTACCAACAGGAAGGAGGTCCCATACAATCAGGTTCAGGAAGTTATTACAACTCTTTGCCTCCCGGCCTGCTGAGTTCCCATGTGTTGCTTGGATTTCCAGCATCTGCAGATTGTCTCTTGTTTGCGTATGTATTTACTTGTTTGTTTGTTTATTATTTGTTTCTTTTTGTCTTTGAACAATTTGTCAGTGTTTGTGTGGAGTTTCATTGATTCTATTGTACTTGGCCAGTCCTCATCGGAGATGAGAGGCGGAGAGGGTCAGTAACTTTAAATCCCTCATTTCAGAGACCTGTCCTGGGCCCAGCAAGTAAGTGAAAACACAACAGACACTTTGACTCCTTAGGAGTTTGTGAAGATTCGACATCTATAACTTTGACAAACTTCTATAGAAGGGTGGCGGAGAGTATATTGACTGGCTGCATCACAGCCTGGTATGGAAACACCAATGCCCTTGAATGGAATATCCTACAAAGGAAGTGGATACTGCCCAATCCACCATGGGTAAAGACCCCTCCCCATTATTGAGCACACCTGCATGGAGCATTGTCGCAGGAAAGCAGCATCCATTATCAGGAAACCCAACCATCCAGGCCATGCTCTCTTCACACCACTGCAATCAGGAAGAAATTACAGGAGCCTTAGGACTCAAACCACCATGTTCGGGAACAATTATTACCCCTTGGTCATCAGGCTCCTGAACCAGAGTGGATAACTTCACTCAATTTCACTTGCCCCGCCCCTGAACTATTCCCACAACCTATGGACTCACTTCCAAGAACTTGCATCTCATGTTCTTGATATTTATTGCTTATTTGTTTATTAATTATTGGTTCCTTAGGGCTGTCACATTCATGTGCCTAATAAAACATCTCTTAAGAGTGTCTAATGTATCTGCCTCTACCATCCCCACCCCAGGCAGTGCATTCCATGCACCCAGTATTCTCTGCGTAAAAAGCTTGCCGGCCATATCTCCTTTGAAATTGCCCTCTCACCTTAAATGCATGCCCTCTGTTATCAGACATTTCAACCCTAATGCCCCTCATAATCTTATAAATCTCTATCCGACCTTTCCTCAGCTCCCATTGCTCCAAAGAAAACAACCCAAGATTGTCCAATCTCTTGTTATAATAAATTTACTTTGAACTTTGAACTTTGGAATGTTGGCAGAGGGCCCCTGGGATTAATTTTCTGCAACTTCTCAAAGGGACATCTCTGATGTAGTGTTTGTAACAGGTAACCAGGAACTTGGTTTAACACACGTTCTGAAAAACAGTGATGCTGAAGCGAGTCTCTCAATACCAGATTGATATGTCAGCCAAGATGCTTGTGATTAACTCACAGGACATCACTGAAAGCCACATATTTCTGCCCAGGAAATTAGGATGCTGGGACTTCACATAACAATGTGTGTGCTCTATCAAACCAAGCCTAAAGTGATAGATAATACTTCAATAATACAACATAAAATTTAATCAAATGCTGGGACAAATTGATTTTTGAGGTGTAGCTATTTGTAGATTAAATCACTTGGAGATATAGCTGACAAAATTGGAATTAAGGCTGGTGTCACTGTTATATTTCCAAAATGATGAATGTACATTCTTCAACAACTCACAAATTGAATTTCTCTCCCTAAACCATCTTTTTAATAGGAAGACAAGCTACTGCCATTTTCCTTAAGCACAAAAGTGGAGGTGCTGGAAATCCAGAGTAACAAAATACTAGAGGAACTCAGCAGGTCAGGCAACAGAAAGGAATAAACAGTCGATGTTTTGGGCTGAAGCCCTTCATCAGGATTGGAAAGGAAGGGGAAGAGGCCGGACCAACAAGGTAGGGAGAGGGGAAGGAATACAAGATAGAAAGTGTTGATTTTCTTCCAAGAATTCTGATACAAACATTGTGCTAAGATATTCACTGTCTTTAATGTCTTATGGAAAAAGTCATTTTAGACTTCTATTGATTATCATTTTTTGTGTGGCAGTGGGGAGATACGTCTCTACCAAAGGAGGTGTAAGGTGCTCCTTCCCTCTGCTTTTCTGCGGGTCACCCTTGGGCAGAGTGTAGCCCAGCTTAGCCCCTCAATCAGGGTCGCACGAAGTCATGGGAGCAGGTGGTGGATGGTCATATGATCAGCTGGTGCATATCACAAGTCCTGGTTTTGCGACCACTGAAGCCAGGCAGACAACCTCTGAAGAGTATTGACAATGGCGTGGGTCACACATCTTGTAAAGGCACGGCTCAGAAGAAGGCAATGGAAAACCACTTCTGTAGAAAATTTTACCAAGAACAATCTTGGTCATGGATAGAGAAAAGAATAAGAACAACAGTGTGAAGGGTCTTCCCCACAGACAACGATGAGATTAAAGACAGATGGAAGACCACCATTGTCCATGTCATGTGACATGGTACATCGTGATAACGATGCTGATGATGACTGATTATTTTGGTGGGGTTTGAGTTCTGCTAATTACCGGAACTCTGTTCCAGAGTCCGTTCTTAATATCTGAGCTTAGATATTAATACAAGTGTAGATTCATTTCTTCCCATTGTTGATCCACTTTCCAGTGTAGTTATAAAGAATCACCATTTAGAACTCCTGGGCAAAAAAAATTATGGTAGTGTTTTTATTTGTATTGATGGGAAATTGTGGCATCGTAGCAAGTAGTTAATGTGCCAGCCAACATTGTGTTTTTATTTCAAGACACAGCATGATAACAGGCTCTTCTGACCCAATGAGCCCACACACCCATGTGACCAATTAACCTACTAACCTGTACGTCTTTGGAATAAGAGCATAAGACACAGGAGCAGAATTAGGCCATTTGGCCCATCGACTCTGCCTGATGACTGAGTTGGCTGTGGGAGGAAAGTGGAGCACCAAAGAGGAAACCCACATGGTCACAGGGAGAATGTACAAATCCCTTACAGACAGCGGCAGAAATTGAACCCAGGTCGCTGGTGCTGAAATAACATTATGGTAGCTACTATGCTATAATTCTAGCCTTACTCAATGCCAACTCAAAGTAAATGTCTGCATAACAGGAGAGATGCTGTCGCATGAAAGATCATAATCAGAATAATAGTTAGGTTTAATATCACTGGCATATGTTGTGAAATTTGTTATGTAGCGGCAGTACAGGGCAATACACAATAATAATAACTGTAAATTATGGTAAGAAGTGCGTATATAAATATAATATATAAAGTTAAATTAAAAATTAAGTAAGTACTGCAAAAAGAGAGAGAAAAAGTAGTAAGGTAGTGTTCATGGGTTCATTGTCCATTCAGAAATCTGATGGCAGAAGGGAAGAAACTGTTCCTGATACATATATTTTACTTTATTATTATATTTGGTTAAACAATTTACTTCATAATTTAATTCCTTCGTGGCTACTCTTCCATGGGCAGCAGCAACCTTTTCGGTTCCTCTGATAATTCCCCACATCTCAGATGTGATCCTGGGCACTCTGCATCATCCTGTCATCACCAGCCAAACGTCATTTTCATCCAAACCTCATGAAAACCTCCCTGATGAATTTCCCCCCCTTCTGTACTTAAACAAGTGATGCATATGTCAGTTGTAATCATTCTTGGTACTACGTTTACTGGTGAACTATATTGAGTGAAAGGTCAAAAGCTTCCAAAGTTCAAAGGAAATTTGTTATCAAAGTACATATATCTCACCACAACCCTGAGATTCATTTTACTAGGACTAGGAAAGTCCTAGACTTTCTAATCTATATGGTTCTATCCCACTTGTATAGTTATTATATTAGTATGACATTGAATATTGAGGGTATGTTCTAACCTAAAGCAAGGCATTTCTGTACTGGTTGGTGTTCAATGTACAAGGTATATGATGTAGGTGGTGACTAATGTCAAAGTCAAAGTAAAAATTATTACCAAAATACATATACACTCAGTGGCCACTCTATTAGATAGCTACTGTATCTAATAAAGTGGTCACTGTGTGTATGTTCATGGTTTTCTGCTGATGTGGCCTATTCACTTCAAGGTTTGATGTGTTGCACATTCAGAGATGTTCTTCAGCACACCACTGTTGTAATGCATGATGATTTGAGTTACTGTCACCTTCCTGTTTGCTCGAATCAGTCTGGTCATTCTCCTCTGACCTCTCTCATTAACAAGGTGTTTTCGCTCACAGAATGGCTGCTCAATAGATTCCTTTTTTGTTTTTTTTTGCTCCGTTCTCTGTAAACTCTAGAGATTGTTGTGTGTGAGAAACCCAGAAGATAAGCAGTTTCTGAAATACTCAAACCACCCCATCTGGCACCAACAATCATTCCATGGTTAAAGTCATTTAGATCATATTTTCTCCCCATTCTTATGTTTGGTCTAAACAACTGAACCCCTTGACCATGTCAGCCTGCTTTTTTGCATGATTGGCTGATTAGATATTTGTATTAAGAAGCAGGTTTACAGGTGTACCTAATGAAGTCGACACTAAGTGTATGTCACCATATACTACCTTGAGATTAATTTTTTTGCAGGCATTTACAGGAAACAAAAAGGAAATACAATAGTATTTCACAAAAACCTATGCATAAATAGACAAAGATTTACAAACAACTAATGTGCAAAACATAGTGCAAAATAAAAAAACAATACTGAAAACATGAGTTGTAAAGAGTCCTTGAAAGTGGGTCTGTTTGTTGTAGAATCAGTTCAGGGTTGTGGTGAGTAAAGTTACTATGCTGGTTGAGGAGCCTGATGGTTGTATGGTTATAACTCTTGCTACTAAGAATTAAAGCTGGGCAAAATATATTTGTGAAAGGAATGCATTAAATGTTTTCTCCTGTTAGGTGGGAGGAGCATGTTTGATAACCCAGATGTGGCTCGTACTGAAGTTGAGATAACAAGAGAACAAAAATGCAATAGACAAATATACTGTTGATAGAAATGAAATTTGCTCACACATACTTCTACCAGAAGTCTCTCTAACCATGGAGAATTTTTTCTCTCCAAGGTCATTAAGATAAAGTGTAGCTACTAATGTCAGCAGAGGTAAGATCATTAAACTTGCAACGTTCCCAGGTCTGTAGGTCTTAATATTACAATAAATAGTACAGTAGCAGTTCGAAAATGGCAACTCTAATTAAATGTCCACATAATGAGAATGATGCTGTAACATGAAAGATGCAATTAATATATCACTGTAATTATTTAAGAAATTTAATTTCTTTGTGACTTTTCACCCATGGGCAGAAACAACTTTCCCAATTCTACAGTAAGATTCCCATTTTTCATACGTGGACCTTGGCACTCCAATTCTGACCATCACCATTCTAACACTGGTTTCATCCAATGTTCAGGCAAAGTTTCCTGATGAGCTCCCCTCTCTCTTCTTGTACTTAAGCTGTCGCTTTGTGCAGGTTCATAAACTGCCCACTTGCTCCAGGTCACTACAGAGCAGGAGTTCCCAACCGTTTTTATGCCACAGACCCCTTTGGCAGTCTGGTGAAGCCTGTCGATCCCTGCTCTGAATAATGTATTTAAATATACAAAATATGTAGGATTACAAAAGAATCCAATTATATTGAAATGCAGGTATCAAAATATATAAAAGAACAAAATTGTGATATAGCAACATAAGCAATTCTTAACTAACACATTAAATAACAAGATTTATGGATCCACTGGAATTTTTTCACAGACCCCAGGTTAAGAACCCATGTTATAGCGGAGCAAAAGTTGGTTCTCTGCAAGTTTTTGATACTATTGAGCCTGGTAGAGCTTATTGCAGGGAGATACAACAAATTAGAATTAGATTGTCAATTTCCTTTCAACTTCTTAGCGGATTCTTTTCAGAGTTGACAGATAAAACAGGGACATTTAAGAAACTTCTAGATAGGCACATGGCTGAAAGTAAAATGGAGGGCTACATAGGACGGAAGGTTTAGATTGATTTTAGAGTAAGTTATAATGATCATTGGCGAAAGGGCCTCTACTGTGCTGTAGTGTTCTACGTTCTATGAATATAAAAGCAAGGATGTAATGTTGAGACTTTATAAGGAGGTTCATGAAAATGATTCCGGTATGGAAAGGCTTATCGTATGAGGAGCGTTTGATCGCTCTGAGCCTGTATTCACTGGAATTCAGAAGAATCTCATTGAAACCTATCGAATGTTGAAAGGCCTCGGCAGAGTGGATGTGGAGAGGATGCTTCCTATAATCTAAGACCACAGGGCACACTCAGAATAGAGGGACATCCATTTAGAACAGAGATGGGGGGGGGGGGGGGTGAACGCATTCAATCTATCCAATGTTGAAAGGCCTTGATGGAGTGGATGTGGAAAGGATGTTTCCTATGGTGGGAGAGTCTAGGACCAGAGGACACCGCCTCAGAATCGAAGGGTCATCCTTTTAGAACAGAGAAGAAGAGGAATTTCTTCTTCCTGGATACAAATAGGATCTTTTAAGAGACTCCTGGATAGGTACAAGGAGCTTAGAGAAATAGAGGGCTATGGGTAACATGAGGTAATTTGTAAAGTAACTATATGTTTGGTAGAATTCGTGGCCACATGCAGCTGTGGAGGCCAAGTCTTTGGGTGTATTTAAGGCAGAGGTTGGCAGATTCTTGATTAGTCAGGGCATCAAGGGCTGTGGGGAGAAGGCAGGAGACTGGGTTTGAGAGGGTAATGGATCAGCCACAATGACATGATGGAGCAGAATTGATGGACAAAATGGCTTAATTCTGCTCCTATATCTTACAGTCTAATGTTCTATGTTCTTAGCAGTGATCTCTAAATATATTAGTCGCGCAACACCCTTTAGGGTGGCTTTGAAGACAGCAGTAACTCAATCATTTAAGTTGAACAGGATTTCATCAATGCAGAAGTGTTTGTAAATTGTATAGTAAGGCAAACAGAGTTAAATGCTTTCATAATTTCTGTTTAATAATCTCTGCTTAATATTCTAAAACAAGTGATCTAGTTCTAGGTGCTGATTTCTAGTTTTATTGTGTGTGCACCTGTATGGGACTGGGTTCTGCACGTGCAATGTAAAATGCAAAAGGTTGTGCACACCAGTCTTTAGGCTCCTCGTACTCCTACTTCTACAACTTTATTAGTGTAATTTTCTATTTGTTGCTCCCTCACATTTTTATCCTCTTAAATGGCCTTTATGTAGCATTTACTGTAAAGGAACAGGAGATTTAGGCCATTATAGATGTGCGCAACGCTAGGCCTAACTCCGCCTGGGATCCATTCAATCTTGTTGTTTGTGAACAAGTCAGCCAGAGGGGAAAGCAGATATCAGTGGAGTTGTACACACAAAGCCACATCCTCAATGTTATGCAAACTGAGTGCCGACGGTTCTGTTGAAAAGGTGGGCCCAGAGAAAACATAGGCCAGCAAGCCTTAGACCTTCTGCAGCTTTCACCGGCGGCAATTGTGGCAGAAATGGCCGTGCCAGGGCTTATGAGTAACGGCGGGCAACATTCTACATGGAACTGACAATCAAAGCAGAAGCAAATGAACAGCAAGCTGGAAGGCTGCCCCCTCCCCCCCCCCCCCCCCCCCCCACACACACACACACACTTAGAGGGGGTTGCGCTAACAGAGGTGGTAGATGTGGGTTCAACTGTACCCCTTGAGTGTGGGCGGGCACGGCCGTGCAGCAGTTAGCATAACTCTACTACAGTGCCAGCGATTCGGGTTCAATTCAGCCACGGTCTGCACGTTCTCCTTGTGACTGTTGGGTTTCCACCCACATTCCAAAGATGTATGGGTTAGTAGGTTAATTGGCCACATGGGCGTAACTGGATGGTGCAGGCTCGTTGGGCCGGAAGGGCCTGTTAACCTACTGAACCAGGGCTGAATCTCTGAATAAAAGTAATCATTAAAAATATTTTGGATAGGTACATGGATGGGAGGGGTTTGGAGGGATATGGTCCAGGTACAAGCAGATGGGACTAGGCAGAAGATCAGGTCAGTATGGACTAGATGGGCTGAAGGACCTATTTCTATACTCTATAACTCAATAACTGTTATGACAAAGTGGGGGTTTGGGAATGAATCTTAAGCAGCATATTTTCATCAGAACCAGAGCGAAAATTAATTTCTCACCACTGCGAGTCAAAATTCTAAGTTCAAAGGTTAACATAAATGTATGATCAAAGTTCTTACAGTATACGTCACCATATGCTACCCTGAGATTCATTTCCTTGTGGACATTCACAGTAGAACAAGGAAGTACAATAAAATTGATGAAAGACTACACTCAAAGACTGACAAAGAAACAACGTGTGAGAAGACAAACAGTGCAAATACAAATTAATATTAAGTAAATGAGTAATACTGAGACACAGTACACTAATACAGGGATATTCGTTTATGTGAACTAGCTCATTTAAATTATGCATGCCTCCTACTTGATGACATGCAAATGACAACCTATCTGATGTGGTTGAGAGAAATTCAATTCTAAAAATAATCTGTTTCGGTGCCTCTTTAAAGGACTTGAAGGATGACATTCTGCGCCTGTCAGATACATAAAGCTGATCAGAAGCTCAATGATAGCAAGTAAGAATTGAACTTTGTTTCAAGGATCTGTTTTATAATGAAAGTTAAAGCAACAAAGGAGACTTTGTCTTTCTGATATTCTGAGGAGAATGTAATGACTTTCAATCTACTGCTTGTGCAGAGTATATTGTCTTTCTTCCTATTTAACATTCAATAAACACGGTACTTGTTTATAGTCTGAAAACAGTTGTTGAAAAGGCATGAAGATGGTTCAGTTAGCCTATCTAGTGGAGGGCCGAGCCACCCAGGCCAGCAACACCCACTGTATTCGGTCACTGTTCTCTGGATTTAGTGAGTTGTTTCCAGAAAGTTAAACATGGTACATTGTTCAAGTACCAGGCAAAATTTTCACATTGGGACCGTATCAGAGCTTGGACTCAACATATTTTAACTAGATGAAAAATTGTTTAAATTGTTCACTGGTATCGATAAAAATGATTGGCTTCAATTACTGGAGTCATTCAGCAGTTTAGGCAGCATGGAGCAGGGGTTCCCAACCTGGGGTTCGCAGACCCTTTGCTTAATGGTGTTGGTCCATGGCATAAAAAAGGTTGGGAACCTCTAACCTATGGAGAGGAATAAACAGTCGATGTACCAGGCCAAGACCCTTCATCAGGAATCGGTGAAGAATCTTGGCCAAAACATTAATTGTTTATTCCTCTCCACGGATGCTTCTGACCTGCTGAGTTCATCCAGCACTTCATGTGTATTGTTCTGGATTTCCAGCATCTGCAGAACCTCTTGTGTTTCTATACAGTCATTTATTTTAATATTAAAGTAACAGGTGAGCTGGAAGTCTAGGAGCACGTTAGTGGACTGAATGCTTAGATTAATGGATGGATTGGATGTTTCTGCAAGTTCTCCATCTCACCCTCACTTTTACTTCTGTCTTTGGTATCCTGTTTGAATGAAGCCAATCTTAAGCTCAAAAAACAGCATCTAATTTTCTATCTAAGCAAGCTGCAGGGACACAATTTCAAATAACCAGCCCTACCTGACTGTGTCTGAGCTATTGGACTCTTGATGGAAGGACATCCATTTGAAACATTAATCTGCTTTTTTTCTTTCTCCTCAGGCACTGCCTGACCTGTTGGGTATTTCCAGCCTTCCCTTCTATTTCAGATATCCAGCAACTACTCTACTCTGCATCTGACAGTTCTAACTTGCTATTTGTTCTTTCTCTCTTCTCTCTCTAACAGCTGATTCTGTTAGTAACTGGTTTTTGGACAATCTTGGTCGAAGTATGCCAGACATTTCTCAGTTCTCTGCATCCCTCCCCGCCTTACTTGTACTCTCATTTTCCCCCCAGTTCTGATAGAGGCCGTTTGACTGAAAGCGTTGACTCTATTTCTCTCTCCACAGATGCTGTCTGAGCTGCTGAGTATTTATGCCCTGTACTATCTTTCTTCTGGTCACTTTGAACTTCTGCAAGTCAAAACCTAATCAAAACCTGATCAGAACCTTTATGAAACCCCTCCTGGAAATCCAAATATACAACATCCACTTGTTTTCCCTCAATTCACTGTCCTCAAAGAACTCAAAGTATCACAAGGTCACTACAAGGTCATGTGAATAGAGTCTACAATGGTTTCAAAGGTACATTTAATGTCAGGAAAATGTATACAATATACATCCTGAAATGCTTTTTCTTCACAACCATCCACGAAAACGGAGGAGTGCCCCCAAAGAGTGAATGACAGTTGAATGTTAGAACCCCAAAGTCCCCCCCAGCTCCCCTCCCTCCCACGTGTAAGCGTGTAATTTCCCCCCCACCAGCAAAGAAAAGCATCAGCACCCACCACTGAGCACTCAGGCGTGCAGCAAAAGCAACGGCAAAGACACAGACTTGCAGTACTCCAAAGACTACGCATTCACCCGGTATTCGGCATACCACAGGCTCTCTCTCTCCCTAATGAGAAAGAGATGTCTCCGTTTCACAAGGAAAAGGAAATGTTGCACTGCAGTGATGTAAGAAATGCAGTTGCCAGTTTGTACAGGGCAAGATTCCAAGAACAAGCCATGTGGTGACAGTCAAATGAACTGTTTTGTTGATAATCGGTTCAGGGTAGATATTGCCCAGAGAATCTCCCTTGCCTCTTTATTGAAGTTGCGAATTGAAATCTCTTTCATCCGCAAGGTAGACCAGACCAGACCTTGATCTAATATATGACCCAAGAGGCTGTGCACAGCTGGTGAGTCAGCCTAGCTATGAGAGAATGAGGGGAGATTTGATAGAGGTATACAAAATTATGAGGGTTATAGACAGGGTAAATGTAAGCAAGGCTTTTTCCACTGAGTTTAGCTGACACTAGACACCAGAATCATCGGTTAAGGGTGAAAGGTGAACCTGAGGGGGAATTTCTTCACTCAGAGGGCGGTGAGGGTAGAGAATGGCTGCCAGTGGAAATGGTGGAGAAGGGTTCGATTTGAGCACTTAAGAGAAATTTGGATAGGTTCTTGGATGGGAGGTATGAATGGCTATGGTCTAACTAGGCACAATAATAGTACAGCATGGACTAGATGGGCCAAAAGGCCTGTTTCTGTGCTCTATGACCATGACTCTACACAAGTGTTTAAGTTTCTAGAGTGGCCCTCTGAACCCCAAAGTCAGAGACTGCAGCACCCCAAAAGAACAACATCCTCACGCCTCCGTGTTTAATTGGCTGTATCTTACTGTTTGTGCCGCTGCTGGAGGAATGCGGATGGAGCTTTCCCTTCATACCTTCCAGAGCTACTGTCACACAGCACCACAGCACAGAAACAGGCCCTTCGGCCCATCTTGTCTGTGCCAAACTCTTATCCTGCCGAGTCCCATCGACACGCACCTGGATCATGGCCCTCTATACCCCTCCCATCCACATATCTATCCGAATTTCACATAAATGTTGAAATCTGCATTGCTCTCTGCAGCTTCTTACTTTCCTGCGCATTCGAATTGCTGAACCTGACCATTGGTGCAACTAGTCCGGATACTTTCACCAATACATCTGCAGAAGTTCGTTAGAATTCTGTTGATGGATGGACAGCACAAACCACTGTCGACGATAAAGAGCGCGTTTTGACTTTCTCCTTCTTTCAGAGGTTTTTATCGCTGATCAGCACAACCTGGTGGTGTATTCACAGATGCTGACAGTAGTATTGCTCCTTGCTCTACCGTAAAGGCCAGTTTGATCTTGTCTGCACAATCTATCTGAAGTCAAGGTGATGTTAAATCACAGAAGCTAGAAAACCATCGTGCAGTGATAACAGAAACCAATGCACTTCCTGTGATAACCACTGTTCTTCTTTGGTAAACCAATTTATTCCCGGCAGACTGCTCGAGCTGTCACGCACCTGCGGTTTCTTGCCTCTATTACTTTCCTTTGAAGTGGCAGCTGTGTGGGTTCGCTCTTCTGCCGCAGAACTCTCTTTACTAGGAGATGGGGCGCCATCTAGTGGCGAACTCCCTTGCATTTTGATTCACCAACATTGAGAGGCAATCTCAAATGACAACACTGATTCTATTTTGATTTAATCTGACTAACCTAATCTGTTGCAATGATTAAATGGTCCACAGGGATTTTTCTTCCTGTGTATTGTTTACTACGGTGGAACTGGATAAGGTCTGGGGAGATAAACTGGATAATGCTTAAACTTCCCTCATGAACTCTACATTTTCATCAACATCAATTTCTCCAGCTTCCAGTAATTTTTCTCCTCCTCTTCCCTCTACTTAATTTCCGAACTCTGGCCTCTTTCCTCTTCTCTTCACCTGCCTATCATCTCCCCTGGTGCCTCTCCGCCTTCCCTTCCTCCCATGATCCATTCTGCTCTCCTATCAGATTCCTTCTAAAGCCCTTGGCCTTTTCCACTTATCACCTCTCTGTCCTTTATCTTGGCTTCACAGCCTATATCATTATGATTTTGCACTTTATTGTTTACTTGCACTGCACTTTCACTGCAGATTTTACTCTATTCTGCATTGTTATTGTTTCGAAGAAGGGTCTAGGCCCAAAACGTTGACTATTTGTTCATTTCCATAGATACTGCCTGACCTGTTTAGTTTCTCCCACTTTCTGTGTGTGTTGCTTTGTTATTGCTTTACCTTATTCTGCCTCAATGCACGGTGTAATGAATTGATATCTATAACCAATATGCATGACAAGCTTTTCACTGGCACAGAAGATGAAAGAAACATTTGAAGAGTGTTGCTCACTCGAATCATTTGCCAAGAAAGCTAAAAGTGACCTTGATAGTGGTCCCATTGCTTCTTATAACATTTCCAAACTGATATCAAAGTGTGGAAAATCTCATACAATTGGTGAAAGGTTAATAATGTCTGCTGTATCAGAACCAATGTTTGCAAAATGGATACCAGTATTTTAAAATTAATTCCCGAGTAATAACTCTGTAGCTTGTCGTATTGATGAAATGAGTGGAGATGTGGAGTATGAACTATGCACAGAGCTACAAAAAACAGAATTTGGAATACAACTGGATAAGTCAACTGTGCGAGACAATGGGCCATTGCTAATCGCATATGTATGATTTATGAATAATGGAACACTTTATGAAGAGTTTTTTTGTAAAAAGTTAAAAACAAATATCAACAGAGAATCAATCTTTGACAGGCTCAAAAATGTATATTGAGGATAAAAGTATTTTGATTAGGAACATGATTTATTGTGCAACAGATAGGACACTATATATGACAGGTCACCATGCTGGTTTACTGGCATTTATGAAAAAAGAAATTTTAAGTCTGTTTGCAATCCATTGTATAATTCATTGTCAACATCTTGCAGCCCAAAACCTCAGTCAGCGACTTTTTTCAAGCATGACTCTTGTAATATCTGCTATCAACAGAATTAAAGCTCATCCATCAAATAGCAGCGTCCACTTTTATCAGAAAATTGGAAATATATAAGTAAAATTGGTAGGAGAATCTTCTCACAGTTTTCCTGCATGGAAAGTATGTCACTCTCTTTCATAGACAGTGATTTGCAAGAGTACTGCTTACACCTGCAGTCACTGAAGAAGGATTTTCAGAATCAATTCAAGGATTTGAATGATCTGGAAATTTTGGATTGAGTATTCAGTCCATTTTTTTTTTGCAAGGTGGAAAACAGAAAGAAAGTTTGCAAGAAGAAATGATTGAAATTTGGAATGATAAAGAAGCAAAATTCTTTTCAAAAATGTGAGCTTATGTGGTATGTGGCTACACTATTATATGAAGTTTCCTGGATTTTGGAGAAGAGCCAAATTGCTCCTCATTTCATTCCCATCCACCTACCTTGTTGAAAGAGGTTTCACAGAAAGACACTCTGGGGACTTATGGCTTTTGCTGTCACAACTTGAACCAGATATTTCAACTCTTGCTAAAATCATCAAGCTCAAGGTTCACATTGATATTGAAGCTGCTGTACAGCGCACAGGTACTGCGTAAGCCAGGTTTAAAGACAAATAAAAATTTAAAGCAGAATCATTCTTCTCCTGTTAGCTAATGGTAGAGTTGTTTTTACACTATGGGGGTGCTGGAAAGTATATTGTGCCTAAGAGGGGTATCGGCAGGTATGAAGGTGCTTTAGGTGGGTGTTGGCAAGTCTGAAAATTCTTCAGGGGGACGTTGGGCTACAAAAGGTCAGAAAAACACTAGGATAGAATTAGTTGGGTTTGTCAGGGGATGCTGGGGCGGTGTGGATTGAAGGGTTGGAGTTTGAAATGAGGGAACTTATTGATAGATTCAAGGCAGTGTGTCTATGGACAGGTTCAATACAATGTGTATATGGATAGGTTCAATAGATAGTTTATTGAACCCAAAAGGAAATGACAGTGTCACAGTAGCGTTACAAGTGCACAGATATACAAATATTAGAAGAGAAGTAAGAAAGAATGAAATATAAGTTATCTCAAGCAGTCTTACAGGAGGGGGTTGTCACTTCCCCAGCTATAGGTTGACTCATTATAGAGCCTCATGGCCAAGGGTAAGAATAACCTCACATTGCACTCTTTGGAGCAACGCTCCTCATCGGGAGTTCAGAGGTATAGAGGGTCAGTAACCTTAATTTTTTCGGTGTTATCTTTTCAGAAGATCTATTCATGATTCAGCATGTAAGTTTCATTACAAAGAAGACACGGCAACACCTCTACTTTCTTAGACATTTGTGAAGATCGGTATGCCATCTAAAACTTTGACAAATTTCTATAGAAGTGTGGTGGAGAGTATATTGACTAGTTGCATCACAGAAACATGAATGGAAAATGCTACACAAAATTGTGGTCACGGGTCCAGCACTAAGCGCATCTACATTTCTGTTACAGGAATGCATCATCATCAGAGACCCCCACCATCCATCAGAAAGGAGTACAGGACTCTCAGAGCTCACATCACCAGGTTATTACCCTCAACCATCAGGCTCTTGAACCAGTGGGGATAGCTTCACTCAACCTCACTCACCCCAACATCAACTGTTCCACATTCTATGGACTCACTTTCAAGGACTCTTCATCTCATGTTCTCCATATTTATTGCTTATTTATTTACTATTATTATTTTGCTTGCTTTTTTTGTTTATATTTTCTTTATATTCACTGCAAGAAAATGTATCTCAGGGTTGTATATGGTGACAAATATGTACTTAGATAATAAATTTATTTTGAACTTTGAACTTTGATTTCCCCATCCATGCCCTATCCTTGCCATCATAATTAAAGCTACATTCTGTACCACAAAGGTCAGTTGTTCCACCCCTGGTGTCCTTGAGTGCTGTATCTCTCTACAACTCAAGAATCAATTAGTTTATTTCACATTGGATGTTGTATCTCATACTTTACTGCTCTGCACGAGTCGCAGATATATATACAGCACAGAACATTACAGCACAGTACCCGCCCTTTAATCCACAATGTTGTGCTGACCATTTTACCTACTCTACGATCAATCTAACCTCTCTCTTCCACATAACCCTCCATTTTTTCCTTCATCCATGTGATTATCTAAGAGTTTCTTAAATGTCAAAATTCAAAATTCAAGTAAATTTATAATCAAAGTACATATGTGTCACCTTACACAAAGTGCTGGAGGAACTCAGCAGGCCAGGCAGCATCTATGGAAGGAAGATTTAAACTTCTTCAGGCATCCCTGGAAGAGACTTCACAGAGCAGTAATCACATCACAAACAAGGGAAAATCTGCAGATGCTGGAAATCAGGACAACACACACAAAATGCTGGAGGAACTCAGCAGGCCAGGCAGCATCTGTGGAAACCAACTTTAAGGGTTTCCGCCTGAAATGTCAATTGTACTTTTTTCCATAGATGCTGCCTGGCCTGCTGAGTTCCTCCAGCATTTTGTGTGTGTTGCTCATTTTATTCAGTGCTTTTATCCTCAGTTTTTCTCTGGAAATGGATGTAGTTTCTTACTTTTTACACAGTTTTCACTTCCTTACTGTCCGTTACATCGCTGGCATTTAGGGCGGCAATGACTGTCCTCCATCTCTGGTGGTGTTCAGGGCTTCCTTCATTGTGTCAGTAGCTTCCTCTCGGTTTTCACTACTGTCAGTCATGCAAGTCCTTGATGGAGATTCATAAATACCATCACATTCTGATGTAGAAGGATTCTTCATTGCTGCTTCTGTAACAAATCTGTATTACCAGTCAGGGTTGTTAGCCCTGAGTTGAGACCCCAAACCTGGAGGAGCGGTGGATCACTACCAGTCTGTCCTCTAACCTTTGACCTGTTTGGCATGGATGACCCTACCAAGAGCCAAAGCCAAAAGCCCTGGCTCCAGCCAACATAGCTCTCCAGGCCATTGAGGCAGGCAAGACTCCAAACCGTGACAAGGTTGTGGTCCTCTTAGAGGTCAGTGTTTATGCAAAGAGCTATTTCAGATTTCATTTCTGATTGGTCAGACTCTAATTTTAAAATTAGTCCTCCTTCTGCTGTTACGGATTCAGCAACAGTAAATATATAACTGAGGCAGGGTTTTTTATAACAAATAAAACATTTATTAAACACTGAAAAACAAACCCCCCCAAAAGTAAACAAACCACTAACGTAACCGGAAATCAGCTGCTGTGCGACAGCTTAAACAGTTCTTAAAGGAATAAAGCAAAAACAGTTCTTAAAGCGATGTTGCAAAAACAGTTCTTCAAAGTAGTGCTGCGAAAGTTCAAAATGCTTACAGTCCATTAAAGGAGAGACTTTTTAGATGATTTAATTCTCTTTTACGTTGTGTTGTTGCGGTTCCCAGTCGAACTATACTTTTCCCGGAGAATTTACGAAGATGAAAACGAAACTGCTTAAAGGCACTGACCTTTCCTTGACAAAACTGTACCCAATCCTTTCTGCTATTATTTGCAGGGGTTACCACGGGCACAGCCAACGAATTCCTTCTGAATGAGGATCAAACAAGGTCGAACCTGTTTCACCGTCGAAATCGCCTTTCCTTGATCTTTTAACTCCCGAACTCCGATCTTCACTCTCCACTGATTTTTAACGGGCAGTATTATAAAGAAACTGCCAGCAATGACCTTTTAAACTTTAGGCATTAAATAAAATTCCATCTTTCAACCAAACTGCGTCATAATATTGGACCACGTAGTGGCATGGAGTCAAAATGGCAAATCCAGCCACGAACTGCCCCTCCTCACAGGGAGGGGTCCTCCTTTTATACCCTGTAAAAAATAACTGTCACATGACCTCTACTGGCGGGAAAATGATGTCATTCCACCATCACAAGACCACTACCTTAAGTCCAGCATATCTTCAACACCACTGTCACGTGACGAGTACAAGATACCCACGGGTACGTAACACTGCTGACTTCCACCCCAGAGGAATTGATCTCTGTGCATTGATCCCAAGTCTGGAGATCTCTGAGAAATCTCTGAGTCGTGGAGCAGAATCAATGGGCCAGATAGCCTATTTCTGCTCCTATGTTTAATTGTCTTATGGTAATTACTACAACTGTTATTTCCATATGTACCGAAGGAACAAAATCCTTTCTCAGGTTCCTGAACCAGTGTGGATAACTTCACTCATCTCAACACAGAACTGACTCCACAACCTATCAACTCACTTTCAAGGACTCTTTACAACTCAACGTTCCCAGTGTTACTTAGTTACTTATTTTTATTCACACAGTTGTCTTCCTTTGCACATTGATTGTTTATCTCTTTTTGTGTATGTGTAATTTTCATAGTTTTGATTGATCGTGTGGATAGTCAGAGGCTTTTTCCCAGGGCTGAAATGGTTAGCGCGAAAGGGCACAGTTTTAAGGTGCTTGGAAGCAGGTATAGAGGAGATGCCAGGGGTAAGGTTTTTACGCAGAGAGTGGTGAGTGCGTGGAATGGGCTGCCGGCGACGGTGGTGGAGGTGGAAACGATAGGGTCTTTTAAGAGACTCCAGGACAGGTACATGGAGCTCAGAAAAATACAGGGCTATGGGTAACCCTAGGTAATTTCTAAGGTAGGGACATGTTCGGCACAACTTTGTGGGCTGAAGGGCCTGTATTGTGCTGTAGGTTTTCTATGTTTCTAAATTCTATTACATTTCTTTCTTTTACTGTAAATGCCTGCAAGAAAATGAATCTCAAGATAGTATAAGGTGATATATATACATTGATGTTAAATGTACTTGGACTTGGACTTTGATCATCAGGTCCTGAAGATTTATCTCATTATTTTCTCCAATAGTATATATGTCCCTTATTTACTGTCCGTTACGCCGCAGGTGTTTACAGCAGCAATGGAGTTCCTCCATTTCTGGTGGTGTTCAAGCATTCCTTCATCGTCTCATTAGCTTCCTCTTGGTTTTCACTGCTGTCAGTCATGCAGGTCAAGGGTGGAGACTCAGAAATACCGGCGCACGTAGATGTTTTCGTAACAATTTCATAACAATTTTGTTTTACCAGTCAGAATTGTTAGTCCTGAACTGAACTCCGAAACCTGAAGGATATTTATGTCCTTGAACTTAACCAATTCTTCTGGATGTACAGTCATTTTCACTGAAAACTGATGCCGAGGTCTATATTCAGCACGGCTCACAGTTCCTTATTATCCTCAGAAACTATTCTGTGCTAAAAACACCTGTAATATTTTTTATTGCAGTGCCTGAAAGCCGGAAAGATAAGGGAGTGGATGGGGAATAAATTTATTAAACACCTTAGCATTTCTTGATCTCAGTGCAGATGTCTAATTTCTGCTTGATAGCTTAATGTTCCTTCAAGATAAATGGAAAGATTTTTTTCACCGGTAACGATATTTCACTTGTATTACTGTTCCTCCTATTGGACAATGTTGAGGCATTTGCACAAGGAACTACAATTACCTCTATAAATAGCGAGGTTACACTCGCTAACGACAGGAATTAGAGTTTAATCTAATGGACTTTGAAAGACAGCTGGATTTAGGCTTAGATAAGAGTTTCAGCGAGCTTACTGTATGTACACCAGAAGAGGTCTTAGTTCTCTGCTCTCAAAATACTTCACAGCTCTAACCATCATAGAGGCCAGCAAGAAAAGCACATTAACTTATACACAGAGAAATGGCTTTACCATAATGATAAAAAGTGCCAAAACTGATTTTCTTGAAGGAGGATGGTCCACCCGTTCTGTTCTCTGTTTCAGTGAGGACTGAGAGTGGCACAGTAACATAGCAGTCAGCATAATCACTTTACACCGCCAGTGATTACCGATCCAGGTTTGATTCCAGGAATTATCTCTAAGGTATTGTGCATTCTCCCCATGGCCGTTCTAGTCTCCCCCACATTCCAATGACGTACGGTTTAGGATTAGTGAGTTGTGGGCATGCGATGTTGGCACCTGAAGCACGGTGACTCTTCTGGGCCATTCCCAGATCAACCCTCGCTCATCTGATTTGATGCAAATGACACATTTCACTGTATGTTTCAATGTTTTGATGTACTTGTGACAAATAAAGCTAATCTTAAATCTCCTTATGTTTGTCGATCTGGATTAAGAACGTACGATGTCACAGTAGGTGAATAGAATCAGATTCCCACAGTCAAATGTCTAATTCACGCAGTCACTCTTTTTTATTTCTCTCTCACTCTTATCCTCACCCCCTTTTCTTCATTTGTACTTCATTCGGGGATTGAAAGGCTTGACATATGAGGAGTGCTTGATGGCTCTGGGTCACTACTCACTGGAAACTATCGAATGTTGAAATGCCTCGATGGAGTGGATGTGGAAAGGATGTTCCCTAAGGTGAGGCAGTCTAAGACCAGAGGACACAGCCTCAGAATTGGAGAAGAAGAGGAATTTCTGTAGCCAGATGGTGGTGAATCTGTGGAATTCATTACCACAGGCAGCTGTGGAGGCCAAGTCACTGGGTGTATTTAAGGCAGAGGTTGATAGATTCTTGATTAGTCAGGGCGTGAAGCGATATAAGGAGAAGTCAGGAGATTGGAGCTGAGAGGGAAGTGGATCAGCCATGATGAAATGGCGCAGCAGACTCGATGGGTCAAATGGCCTAAGTCTACTCCTATATTTTATGGTCTTCTGTTCCTTTGACTCACTCATTCACTTCCACTCGACCTCACTCATCTAGTCACCTCCTTTGCTCTTATTCCCCACTCATTCTAACTCCACACCCTGCTCCCTTACTCAGCCATCCACTCAATCTCACACACTCTTTCACAAACCTTCTCTCCCATTTCTCAATTACTCTGACCATTCACACACTGATTCACATTCCTGCCACTATCAACCTTTACTCTCACTCACAATCTCACTCTTCCTCCCTCATACTTTTACTTGTTCACATGCTAACTTGCTCATTCACTCTCACTCCACTCATAAATTCACCAACTTACTCTCACTGCCCATTCACTCAACCTCTTTATCTTCTCTCTCACTGGATCTGCCGTTATTTTGCTTTTCTCCAGCCATAAAAACAGTTGCTTAGCAACACACACAAAATGCTGCAGAAACTCAGCATGTCAGGCAGCATCTATGGAGGGGAATAAGCAGTCCACGTTTTGGGCTGAGACCCTTCACAGGACTTGACCCGAAATGTTGACTGTTTACTCCACCCGCCTCCCCGTAGATGCTGCCTGACTTGTTGAGTTCCTCCAGTATTTTGTATATGTTGCTCAGATTTCCAGCACCAGTGGAATCTCTTGTGCCTATAGTTTCATTGTGTCAAATTTTCAAACTTCTAGTCAGCTCTGTGGCCGAGAAATGTAGAAAGAAAACCTGTACTATAGGAAGTGGAAGGCTCTGATGTTTTGCTGTCTTCACTTGAAGGACTCTGCTATATGACCCTTGAATATGGAAAACAATAGATGAGTAAATAGCATTTACCTCACTCCTGCATTAGCATCTGCCTGGGCCCAGTGCTCCGCAAACTCTTCACTAAGCCATCTCTCCTTTTTAAGGATGCTCATGAAAATCTATGAGTAAGCTTGTAACTTGTCTCATCATGTGGCTCACTGACCAATTCTGTTTGACAGATTGTTTCACGATGGGGCTTGGGGTGCTCTACCATGATACCATCTTCCTCCTTAGCACTGTGTCGTATGACGTTGGTGAGTATGGTCTTGGACCAGGACTGTGCTCGGCAAATTTTTCTACAGAAGTGGCTTGCCATTGCCTTCTTCTGGGTAGTGTCTTTACAAGTCATTATCAAGTCAGTGTCAGCCATTATCAGTAGTCTTCAGAGATTGCCTGGCATCAGTGTTTGTATGACCAGGACTTGTGATCTGCACCAGCTGCTCATATGACCATCCACCACCTGTTCCCAAGGCTTCACATGACCCTGTTTGGGGGATGGTGGGGCTAAGCTGGTGCTACACCTTGCCCAAGTGTGACCTACAGGCTAGCGGAGGGAAGGAGTGCATTACACCTCCTTTGATAGAGACGTAGCTCCACCCCAGCACCCTCTACTATGATATTCACATACAAAATACTGGAGGAACTCAGCAAGTTGGGCGGCATCCATGGGGAGAATAAAGAGATGGTGTTTCGGGCCGAGACCCTTCATCAGGACTGGAAAGTAAGGAGGAAGAAGCAAGAATCAGTAGGTGAGTGGAGAAGGAGGAGCACAAGGTATCATGTGATAGGTGAGACCAGATGAGTGGGATCAGTAGAAGAAGTAAACGGCTGAAGAAGAAGGAACCTAATAGGAGAGGATGGTGGACCACGGGAGAAATGAAAGCTGAAGCAACATACAACCACGTGAGCATAAGCGTGAGAAAGCCATGCTGCAGCCATTTTAAACTTTGGTTGGCTGCACCTGGTGTACTGTGGGCAATTCTGGTCGACCGATACGTGAAGGATATGCAGGATTTGGAAAAGGCGCAGGATGCCGCCTGGATTAGAGGGTATGAGCTATAAAGAGAGATTGGACAAACTTGGGTTGTTTTAAATGGAGCCTCGGAGGCAGTGGGCAAACCTGATAGCAGTTTTTAAAATTCTGAGGGGAATAGATAGGGTAGGCAGACATAATCTTCAAGCAGGCTTGGTTGAAATTCCTCATGGTGATTGGGAAAGCATCAGGGTGTGTTATTTCATGACTGCCGATCACAGTGCTCAGCTCCTCCAGTGCCCGCCTGATGTTGACCAAGGCTGGAACGTACACTGTTACCAGAGTGACAGCAGAAAACTCCCTTGGCAAATAAAATGAATGACACTTGACCACTAGATGTTCCAGGTCAGTTGAGCAGGAGTGAGCCAGAACTGCTACGTCTGTGTACCATGATGGGTTAATCATGAAGCCTACAGCACATGCTCTATCTTTAAAAGTCTCAGCTGCCCTGTCTTTTTGGTGGGCGGCACTGCATTTAAAATGGTGGGGATAGCCATGTTTCTGTGAAGCAAGGTACACAGCAGTCCTTGATGTCCCTCAGGTACTGCAATTTTGCTCTGAGGTCTTCAATTTTATTTTTCAGAGACTGTACATTCACCAGCAGGATTGTAGGGAGTGGGGTTAACATAGAGACATAGAAATCTGCAGCACATTACAGGCCTTTCAGCCCCTAATGTTGTGCAGACCATATAACCTACTCTAGAAACAGCCTAGAATTTCCTTACTGCATAGCCCTCTATTTTTCTAATCTCCATTTACCTATCTAACAGTCTCTTAAAATACCCTATTGTATCTGCCTCTAACACCTTCTCTGATTGTGCATTTCACTCTCTGTGTGAAAAAACTTCCCTCTGACATTCCCCTTGTACCTACTTTGAAGCACCTTAAAACTATACCCCCTCGTGTTAGCCATTTCAGCCCTGGGAAAAAGCCTCTGGCTATCCACATGATCAATGCCTCTCAATAACTTATACACCTCTATCAGGTCACCTCTCATCCTCCGTCGCTCCGAGGAGAAAAGGCCAAGTTCACGCAACCTATTCTCATAAGGTACACACTCCAATCCAGGCAACATCCTTGTAAATCTCCTCTGCATTCTCTCTGTAGTATCCACATCCTTCCTGTAGTGAGGCAGCCAGAACTGAACACAGTACTCCAAGTGGGGTCTAACTAAGGTCCTATATAGCTGTAACATTACCTTGCACTTTGGTGGAAGAAATAAACGGACAGACTATTATTTAAATGGGGAGAGAATTCAAAGTTCTGAGATGCCTCAGTTCAGGAAATGCTATGGTTTCCAGGGGTTTTCCGTTTCTAGCCCTGTCGCACATAATCACCTTTTTTTACCTACTACGTATGATTCAGCATTCCATGTTTGGTGCAGGAAGGGCATTAGACATTTTGAAGATCTCTTCATTAATAATCGCTTCGCTTCTTTTCAGCAGCTCTCTGTTAAGTTCAACCTGCCTAATGCTCACTTTTTCAGATATCTCCAAATCCGACACTTTACTGCTCCTTTAATTCCTAACTTTCCTGAAATGCCTGCGAAAAATGCTATGGACCTATTTCTTTCCATTAATCCACTAGGTAAAGGTTTAATCTCAATTATCCGAGATAAACTAGCAGCCTTACGACGGGCCCCTGTGGTTAAAATTAAAATGGCCTGGGAGCAGGATTTAAATATCTCCTTATCCGAGGAGAGCTGGGACTCAGTTCTCAAATCGGTCAACTCAACCTCCCTTTGTGCTCGCCATTGCCTCTTACAGTTTAAGATTGTTCATAGAGCCCATATGTCTAAATCTAAACTATCTCGATTCTACCCTGGCATTAGTCCGCTTTGTGATAAATGCAAGAGGGGCGTGGCCTCTCTCATCCACATGTACTGGTTCTGTCCTAGCTTGGAGAAATTCTGGAAAGATGTCTTCACTACATTATCAGGTATTCTGAATCAGCACCTAGAACCTAACCCCTTAATTGCTCTGTTCGGTTTTTGGGGCGAGACAGATTTGTGTCTGGGTCCGACCAAATGCCGAATACTATCCTTTGCCTCTCTCCTGGCGAGACGCTTGATCCTCCTCAGATGGAGAGATGTTGCCCCGCCCACTTATGCGCAATGGCTTAACGACATTATGGCCTGCTTGGACCTCGAAAAAATTCATTATTCAGTTCTTAATTCGGACCTAAAGTTCCATAAGGTCTGGGGACCTTTTATCGAGTACTTTCATAACCTTCCTCTTGACTAGGGTTTTTTTTTTCTTCTTTTCGGTCCCTTTCAGCTCCCTTTTTTTTCTGGTAGTAGGCATTATTATCCTCTGTTGCTAAGTGTATTCACAGTCTGGGAGTTTGACTGTCCGGACTTATACTCTTTATACTGTGTGGTGGTTGGTCTGGAGTTGTTGTTTTTTTCTTGTGTTGTGGGGATTGGGGAGGACACTAAGCTCACTTGTCTTTAATTTAGGTGCTTTTTTGTTAAATTCTCTTCGTTTGTAGCATATTGTTATTGTATGCTTAATCTTGCACTGTATTAATGCTCCCCACTGGGATTTGGGGTTTTTAATTTTGTAAAATGTTTTGAAAAACTAATAAAAAAAAATTTAAAAAAAAAGTTCTGAGATGCAACGGGACTTGGGAGTCCTCATGCAGGATACCCTAAAGGTTAACCTCCAGGTTGAGTTGGTGGTGAAGAAGGCAAATGCAATGTTGGCATTAATTTCTAGAGGAATAGAGTATAGGAGCAGGGATGTGATGTTGAGGCTCTATAAGGCACTGGTAAGACCTCACTTGGAACACTGTGTGCAGTTTTGGGCTCCTTATTTAAGAAAGGATGTGCTGACATTGGAGAGGGTTCAGAGAAGATTCACTAGAATGGTTCCGGGAATGAAAGGGTTAACACATGAGGAACGTTTGACCACTCTTGGACTCTACTCCTTGGAGTTTAGAAGAATGAGGGGGGACCTCATAGAAACATTTCGAATGTAGAAAGGCACGGACAGAGTGGATGTGCAAAGTTATTTCCCATGGTGGGGGTGTCTAGTACGAGAGGACATGACTTAAGGATTGAAGGGTGCCCATTCAGAACAGAGATGCAAAAAATTTTTTTTAGCCAGAGGGTGGTGAATCTGTGGAATTTGTTGCCACGGGCGGCAGTGGAGGCCAAGTCATTGGGTGTACTTAAGGCAGAGATTGATAGGTATCTGAGTAGTCAGGGCATCAAAGGTTATGGTGAGAAGGCGGGGGAGATTGGATCAGCTCATGATGAAATGACGGAGCAGAGTCGATGGGCCGAATGGCTGACTTCTGCTCCTTTGTCTTATGGTCTAATATTAGGAAATTTAAAATGATCCATCACAACCCTATTATTATTGCACCGTTCCAGAATCTGCCTCCCTGTCTGCTCCTTGATGACTCTGTTATTCTTGGGGTTTCTATTAAAACACCCAGTTGAGTTATTGCCCTCTTCTTGTTTCTGACTCCCACCCACAATGACTCAGTAGACAATCCCTCCATGACTTCCTCCTTTTCTGCAGCAGTGCCTCTCCTCCACCTCTTTTACCTCCCTCCCTGTCTTTTTTAAAACATCTAAAGCTCGGCACACTCAGCAGCCATTCCTGCCCCCGAGACATCCAAGTCCCTGTAATGGCCACAGCATCATAGTTCCACGTATTGATCCATACTCTAAGCTTATTTGCCTTGCTGATCCATCCTCCTTGCATTAAAATAGACATATCTCAAACCATTTTGCTGAGTGCTTCTTTGCTCTATCATCTGCCTATCTTTCTTCGTAAACTCTCCACAAGCTGTCAGTACTTGTGCGCCAATCAGCCCATCCTCTGCCTGTTCACCTCAATTCCCACCCCCCTGCAAATCTAGTTAAATCCTCCACAATAGCATTAGCAAACCTCCCTCCCAGGATATTGGTTCCCCTCCAGTTCAGGTGCAAACTGTCCCACTTGTACAGGTCACCCCTTCCCCAGAAAAGGTTCAATGATCCGAGAACTTGAAGCCCTGCCCCTTGCACCATCTCCTCAGCAACTCATTCATCTGCGCCATCTTCCTGTTCTGACCTTCCCTAGCTCGTGGCACTGGGAGTAATCCGGAGATTACCAACTTGGAGGTCCTGCTCTTCAGCCTCCTTCCTAACTCCCTAAACTTACCGCGCAGGACCTCTACCCCTCTCTCCTGCCAATGTCATTGGTACCAACTTGTACCACAACCTCTGGCTGCTCACCCTCCCCTTGAAAAACATTCTGCAACTGCTCAGAGACATCCTGGACCCTAGCACCCGAAAGGCAACAAATTATCCTGGTGTCTCTTTTGCTGCCACAGAATCTCCTAGCTGTCCCCCTAACTATCAAGTCCCCTATGACTATTGCTCTGCCTAATTTCACTCTGCCCTCTGAGGCTCAAAGCCAACCACAGTGCTATTGGTCTGGCCGCTGCTGCCTTGCTCAGATGGGTCTTTCCCCTCAGCAGTATCCAAAGGGGTATACCTGTTGCAGAGGGGATTGGCCACAGGGAGACCCTGCAATGACTTCCTTCTCCTTTTATCTCTCTTGGTGTTCACCCATCTTCAAAGGACTCTGCTTTTCAACCTTGCTTGCAGCCCAGCAACCTTACTCTGCGTCTCCTTTTGCTTACAGGGGAACTGCCCGCACGATCTGACTCTGCTTTCTGGGGTCCACAAGTTTTGAGGATCGATAGATGTTTTCAAAAGTCTTTAAAAGATGGTGCTTGCTGAAGTACGCATGGCTGTGACTGTGGATTTCAGCTGTAGTAGTCCTAAACAGGAATATTTGGTGATTCCCTTTGGAGCTGCATGCAAAGAGTTGTCACTTCTCGGCGCCGTCTTGGACCAGTCGAAGGAAAAGCGACCTGAAATTATTTACAAACTTCATTTGACTGTTCGGTGAACTATTTTCTAACAACAGTTTTGAAGGTGATGTTCTCACAGAAGCACGCTCTGGAATTCTCTGTACCTGGTAGGTTGTGGAGGCTGGATCATTGGGGATATTTAAAGATTAAAAGACTAAATGTAAGCTTTACTTGTCACATGTGCATTGAAACAGTTCAGTGAAATGTGTCGTTTGCTTCCACAACCAACACGGTCCAAGGATATACTGGGGGAAGCCCGCAAGTGTCTCCATGCTTCCGGTGACAATGCAGCATGCCCACAACTGCCTCTAACCCTACCGCGTATGTCTTTGGAATGTGGAAGGAAACCAGAATTCCCAGAACAATCCCACGCCATCACAGGAGAGTGTAAAATCTCCTTTTAGACAGTGGTGGGAATAACCCATTTCGAACATTTAGAACATCAGCCATTTGAGACCGTGAGAACGTTACCGACCAACATAATTACAACTCTATTGCGAGGTTGACATCAGCTGGAAGAGACCGACAATGACGCAATAAGAGAAGGCAGAAGCGCGGCATGTAGCTGGTATATGTACCAGACTAAGAGGTTCATCTTTTAAAGCCCCCGCCCCTGAGTGTCTTCTTAACAAATGCACAGTGGAATCGAACCCTGATCGCGATTGCTGGCACTGTAAAGCATGATACCAACTGCTATGCTATCATCCCAGCCTAATAAGGAGCTAGAAAAAAATTAAAATATCAATAAGTTTGGGGTATGAGGATTTGGAGCAGAAGAGGAGTTGTGTCCAAGGACAGGCCAGTCATGATCATATTGAAGGTGAGGCATGCTCAAGGGGCTGAATAGCTTACCGCTGTTCCCATTTTCTTATGTTCATATGTTCATGTACCGAATGACACTCATGATGCCCTTATACCAGAGGTGAAATTCATCCGGCATGGGCCAGTGCAGTTGTAACTAAGAAAGTGGCTGACACGATCAGTACAAATGAGTTAAATCAGCAGTGTTAGAGATGTGGCCATACTGGTAGGAAATTTACGTTACTTTCACCCTGTCGCACTGTCAGCCCAGAGCCCAGTGCTGTTTCAACTGAACAACGTGTACACCAGACATCTCTGGTTGGGTAACAGTCTGAAGCGCTGATTGCATATGTCCCTCCGTAGGTGTGGCCTGACCTGCTAAGTTGCTCCTGCAGTTTGTGTGTGATGCTCAAGATTTCCAGCACCTGCAGCAGCTCTTGTTTCTCTGGCTGGGTGACACACTAGATAAAAACTATCCCAGGGTTGCTGAAGACATCTAGAGCCATAGAGTAATACAAAAGTACAGCACAGAAACAGGCCCTTCAGCCCATCTAGTCCATACTTGATGCACCATCAATAACTCTGAGACGTGGGTTAAGGTAGGCTTTTATTGGCTGGAAGAAAGCACAAGCAGCAAGGGACCACCACACAACATCCTGGAGACTGAGGAAGGGTCTGTGGCTCCAATTGCCTTTATACCGGGGTCCGTGGGAGGAGCCACAGGAGCAGTCAGTGGGGGGGGGGGGGTCCAGACAGGTATATGTAGTTCACCATATTCACCCCCCCCTTTGTTTTAAAAGAGAGTCCCCATGGGGCGAAGTTTCTGACAAGTATATTTACAGGTTAAGTCTATCAGGTGGTCGAATCTGTCGCTGCGATCTACGTAGCACCGGCTGTGATTGCACAGGTGCCGGCGGTGATTGCACCGGAGACGGTGGTTATGCTGGTTCCGGCCTAACTGGAGGTGTCAGCCCACTAGGCGTCAGTGATCCCTCATGTGTGTGCGAGGCGCCCAGTATGGGAGTGTCATGAGGAGTCTGTGTAGGGCTTGGTGTGCGCGGTGTCACCTCGGGTAAAGGGTTCATAGTTACCGTGGAGTGTTCGGGGTAGTGGTCTGCTGCTCCTGTGGGCACCAGGTCGCGGATGGAGACCGTGTCCTCCCGCCCATCAGGTAAGACCACATAGGCATACTGGGGGTTCACATGTAGTAGGTGAACCCTCTCAACCATCGGGGAGTATTTATTGCTCCTCGCATGTTTCCAGAGCAGCACTGGCCCTGGGGATGTCAGCCAAGCTGGTAGGCTGGTCCCTGTGGTCGACTTCCTGGGAAAAGAAAAGAGTCGCTCATGAGGGGTGGCATTGGTGGACGTGCATAACAGGGAGTGGATGGAGTGGAGTGCCTCGGGGAGAACCTCCCACCAGCGAGAGACCGGCAGTCCCTTTGACCTAAGGGCTAAGAGTGTGGCCTTCCACACTGTGGCATTCTCCCTCTCCACCTGTCCATTCCCCCGGGGATTATAGCTCGTGGTCCTACTAGTAGCAATACCCCGAGCCAGCAGGTACTGGCGTAGCTCGTCACTCATAAAGGAGGACCCTCTATCACTGTGGATATAGCAGGGATATCCGAACAGAGTGAAGAGCTGGCGCAGGGCTTTTATGACGGATGTGGAAGTGGTATCGGGGCAGGGGATGGCAAAGGGGAACCACGAGTCCCCGTCGATTATGTTGAGAAAGTAGATATTGCGGTCGGTGGAGGGAAGGGGGCCCTTAAAGTCGACACTCAGTCGCTCAAAGGGGCGGGTGGCCTTGATAAGTTGCGCCTTTTCAGGACGGTAGAAGTGCGGTTTGCACTCAGTGCAGACTTGGCAGTCCCTGGTCATCGTCCTGATGTCTTCAAGGGAATAAGGCAGGTTCTGGGCTTTCACGAAATGGTAAAATCGGGTGACCCCCGGGTGGCAAAGATCTGCATGGAGGGCGTATAGCTGGTCGAGCTGCGTGCTGGAACACGCTCCCTGGGATAGGGCATCAGGGGGCTCATTGAGTCTGCCAGGCCGGTACAGGATATCATAGTTGTAGGTGGAGAGTTCTATTCTCCACCACAAAATTTTATCATTTTTGATTTTGCCCCGCTGTTGGTTGCTGAACATGAACACAACTGAATGCTGGTCGGTCAGCAAGGTGAACCTTTTGCCGGCGAGATAGTGCCTCCAGTGCCTAATAGCTTCCACTATGGCCTGGGCTTCTTTCTCCACCGCGGAGTGCCGAATTTCAGGGCCTTGAAGGATATGAGAAAAGAATGCTACTGGCCTGCCTGCCTGATTGAGGGGAGCAGCCAGCGTGAAATCGGAGGCGTCACTCTCTACTTGGAAGGGAATGGTCTCATCCACCGCATGCATCGTTGCTTTGGCAATGTCCCCTTTAATGCAGTTGAAGGCCGTGCGGGCCTCGGCAGAGAGGGGAAATGTGGTAGACTTGACCAGGGGGTGGGCCTTGTCTGCGTAATGAGGGACCCATTGGGCGTAATAGGAAAAGAAGCCCAGACACCATCTGAAGGCTCTGAGAGTGGTGGGAAGAGGGAGTTCTAACAGGGGGCGCATACGGGCGGGATCAGGGCCAATGACCCCATTCTCCACGACATACCCAAGGATAGCGAGTTGGGTGGTTCCGAACACACACTTGTCCCTATTATAAGTAAAGTTCAGGGCTTTGGCCACTTGGAAAAATCATTGGAGGTTGGTGTTGTGATCCTGCCAGTCATGACCACAGATGGTGATGTTATCCAGGTAGGGAAATGTGGCCTTCAGTTGGCACTGGTCCACCATCTGGTCCATTTCCCTCTGGAAGACTGAGACACCATTGATGACACCAAATGGGACGCGCAGGAAGTGATAGAGCCTGTCGCCCGCCTCAAAGGCGGTGCAGGGGCGGTCCTCCGGGCGGATGGGGAGCTGGTGATAAGTGGATTTCAGGTCTATGGTCGAGTACACCTTGTACTGAGCTATCTGGTTGACCATGTCCGCGATGCGGGGTAGGGGGTACGCGTCAAGCTGCGTGAACCTATTGATGGTCTGGCTATAGTCCACGACCATCCTATTTTTCTGCCCGGTCCGAACAACAACCACCTGGGCCCTCCAAGGACTTGTGCTTGGCTCAGTGATCCCCTCCCTGAGCAGCCGCTGCACCTCTGACTGAATGAAGGCCCTGTCCCCCGCACTGTACCTCCTGCTTTTAGTTGCCACCGGTTTACAGTCGGGGGTCAGGTTGGCAAACAGTGGTGGGGGAGGGATCTTGAGGGTGGAGAGGCTGCAAGTGGTGTCAGTAGCGCGGCTGTTGGCATGGTGCTGGGTGGGATGTGTGGGTCGGTGTGTGTGTGTGGTCAGTAGTGGGGTATATGATGAAGTCCCACAAAACTGAGGGTTCCTGACAGTGATTGGTGGGAGGGGCCCATCATACTCCATTGTCACACTTTTCAGGTGGCTCTGGAAGTCGAGCCCCAGTAGCACAGGGGCACACAGTTGAGACATGACCAGTAACGCAAAGTCCCGCTATTCTGTGCCCTGCACCACCAATGTCGCTACACAAACCCCCAGATGTCTGTGGAATGCGACCCAGAAGCCATGGTGACCCTCTGGCTTACCGGCCGTGTCACGAGTCTGCAGCGTTGTACTGTGTCCGGGTGAATAAAACTCTCAGTGCTGCTCGTGTCAAACAGGCAGCTAGTCCTGTGCCCCTCCACCAGGATGTCCATCATTGACCTTGCGAGCTGGTGTGGGGCGCTTTGGTTGCGGGTTACGGAGGCCAGAGTTGAATCGCCGTCTTGGTGCCCGGTAAGCACCCGTGGGTCGGAGGCGGGGTGAGGTGGCGCTGACAAAGATGGCCACCCCCATGCCTCGCATGCGGCAGGCAGGCAAGATGGCGGCGACCACAATGGCGACCCCGCTCGTGGTTCAGACTTACAGACCTTGGCGAAATGGCCCTTCTTTCCGCAGCTGGAGCAGGTAGTTTCTTGGGCCGGGCAGCTTTTTCGGGGGTGCTTTTCGAGTCCGCAGAAGTAACACTGCGCGGATTTGCGACTGGCAGCAGCTGTGGTTGGTTTTGGGAAGTTCGTGGACTTGCGAGTGGCAGCAGTGGTGGTGGATTTGCTCATGGGTGGCGGGGTCTGCAGCATCCACGGAACCGGCAGGGGATCGCGCGGCTGGATAGCATCAGCGTTGTGCAGAGCAGCCTCCAGCGTGTCATCCATCTCGATCGCCGAGCGTAAGGTAAGATCGGCATTTTCCAGCAGCCGTTGGTGCACATACACTGACCGGATCCCCGTAACGAAGGCGTCTCATACTAGGAGCTCCGCATGTTGTTCCGCCATCAGTCCCTTGCAGTCGCAGGCCCACACGAGTGTCTGTAGGGCTCGGAGAAACTCAGCACTCGACTCGCCAGTTCGCTGCCGCCGTGTCGCTAAGCGATGTCTTGCATAGATGGTGTTCACCGGCCGCAGGTATTGTCTTTTGAGGGCGTCCAGTGCCCCTTGGTAGGTTGGCAGGTCCCTGATAAGTGAGTAAACTTTGGGGCTGACCCTCGAAAGGAGGATTCTGTGCATAATAGCGGGCTCAGTCACACGAACCTCCTCCAAGTATGATTGGAAGCATGCAAGCCAGAGTTCAAAGGCAAGAGCTGCTTCTGAGTCTTGAGGGTCAATGTCCAATTTTTCCGGATGTAAAATGCTTTCCATGTTTTAAAACTTCCAGCCAATAAAATTGATGCACCATCAATAACTCTGAGACGTGGGTTAAGGTAGGCTTTTATTGGCTGGAAGAAAGCACAAGCAGCAAGTGACCATCACACAACATCCTGGAGACTGAGGAAGGGTCTCTGGCTCCAATTGCCTTTATACCGGGGTCCGTGGGAGGAGCCACGGTCTGTGGGAGGAGCCACAGGAGCAGTCAGCAGGGGGGGGGGGGCGTGTCCAGACAGGTATATATAGTTCACCGCATTACTAAACCATTTAAATTGCCTACTCTAATCGACCTACACCAGTACCATAGCCCTCCATACCCCTGCCATCTTTGTACCTGTCTGAAGTTCTCTCTAACATTGAAATTGATATTGCATGCTCCATTTGTGTTGGCAGCTTCTTTCACACTCTCACAATCCTCTGAGTGAAGAAGTTTCCCCTCATGTTCCCCTGAAACTTTTCGTCTTTCACCCTTAACCTCTAGTTGTAGTCTCACCCACCCAAACTCAGTGGAAAAAACCTCCTTGCACTTGCCCTATCTATACCCCTTATAATATAACCATATAACAATTATAGCATGGAAACAGGCCATCTCGGCCCTTCTAGTCCGTGCCGAATGCTTACTCTCACCTAGTTCCATAATTTTGTATACCTCTATGAAATCTCCTCTCGGTCTTCTTCATTCCAAGGAATAACGTCCTAACCTATACAATTTTCCCTTACTACTTGGTCCTCCAGACCTGGCAATATTTCAAATTTTTTCTGTACTCTTTCAATGTTATTTACATCTCTCCTGTAGGTAGGTGACCAAAACTGCACACAATACTCCAAATTAGGCTTCACCAATGTCTTATACAACTTCAACATAACGTCCCATCTCCTGTACTTAGTACTTGGATTCACGAAGGCCAATGAGCTTTCTTTACAACCCTATCTATCTGTGACACCATTTTAATGAATTATGGACCCGTATTCCCAGATCCCACTGCATTCCTCAGTGCAAGCCCTACCCTGGTTGGTCCCACCAAAGTACAAAACCTTGCACTTGTCTGCTAATGCTACATCTGTCAATGTGGCATTATTGACAATATGTAGGTGGCAGATTTTGTAAACAAGACTGTTATGATTAAATATAACTAAAAATTGGGAAATAAAAGGAAGCAGCTTCACCGCTTATTGTCATTTAATTTTGGGAACTAGTTTGTTCTCTAACAGACACACTCAGAAGCCATTTTATTTCTAATGTCCTATACGTAATAAAGTGGCCACTGAGTGTATGTTGTGGTCTTTTGCTGGTGTAGCCCATCCAATTCAAGGTTCAACATGTTGTGCATTCAGAGATGTTCTTCTGCATACCACTATTGTAACCCATGGTTGTTTGAGTTACTGTCGTCTTTTTGTCAGCCTGGCCAGTCTCCTCTGACTTCTCCCATTAACAAGGCATTTTCAACCACAAAATTGTCACTACTGGATGTTTTTGTTTTTGTTTCTTACACCATTCACTGTAAACTTCAGAGCAGTGGTGTGTGAAAATCCCAGGAGATCAGCAGTCTCCAAGATACTCAAACTGCCCCATCTGTCACCACCAATCATTCCACAGTCAAAGTCACTTCGATCGCATTTCTTCCCCATTCTGATGTTTAGTCTCAACATCTGAACCTTTTGATCATGTCTGCATGCTTTTATGATTGAGTTGCTGCCACATGATTGGCTGATTATTTGCATTAACGAGGGGGTGTAGAGGAGTACTTAATAAAGCGGCCACTTAATGTACCTGTTGTGCATCTTATCCTTTACAGTTAATTGAAACTTAAACAAGATGCCACATTGTGCAATATATTCTGAATACCTGCATTACATCATGAAGAAACAGTTTAAGTTTTTATTCTTTTACCTTTGAAGCTGAAGATTTTCAATGGTTTCTGTGGGAATGTTTCACTTAATGACTCTTCACTGACTGCCTGTAGAGGGAGTGAGGGCTCTTTCCTTCTAACATTACCGTACAAGTACAATCATAGACTAATTCATGACAATGTGTGACCCACTTACACAAAATTTCATGCACTCCATTGTCGGTTTCCTCTCGACAGGACTTCAACTAAAATATCGGCATATATTAATTTTGAGTTTTATTTTTGATGCCATCCTGCTGAAAATATAAGACCAGCATCAATCAGGTGAATACGTCCACTCGAATTTTCATTTAATTGTGCAGAATAATGGATTACAGAGCTGGCGACACACAGCAAAACCCAAGGCATCATCATCCCCTTAATTTCATGATTGCCTTCTGACTAGTGCAGGAGCAGTTAATCAGTGAAGAAAAGAACTATAGATTGTACTTCAATCATATTGCAAAGCAAATAGAGAAGGCTGCTGTTAAATCATAAAACAAGTACAGTGGATGAAAGCTAGCTTAGGTTTTGAACAGATTTAAATCCAGAAATCAGTGGAAGGCATTGAATACTCTGTGACAACTTCCACTTAAGGGAACAAGACTGGATTGTGACCTTCAAGATTAAGAAAGATTTTGATGCCAAAAGTCAGCAAAGAACATTTCCTACAGTCACTTTACAATCGTTAAGAGCGCGAGGAGAGTTTTTCTGAATGAGGCGCAGCAGATTATTGAAACAATAATTGCCTTGCCTGAGGCAGTTTACTACAATTTGAGGAAAAACTAGGGAAAAATCTGAGATGCAAGTCTGGAAGGTAGAAAACCAACAGGTTTAGTTTCCAGCCAGAAATTGCTGGAGTTATGTTGATATAGCTTCAAAATCAGTTAGTGGATGAGACAGAAATTCAATAATTCACAGGATATTTTCGATGATAAGCCAAATTATTGCACAAAAGCTAAATTACTTTAATAGTTTGTCACTTACAGCTTTGGTTGGTCACAGATATCTGTTGTTGGCCTGGTATACAGCTGGTTAGTCAGAATAAATCCTGGTTAATCCATTGTACTACTAATTAGTCAGATATACCCATTGTTGGTCAGGTATTGTTGTTCAAGTGTACACTTGAATGAGATGTACCCCTTGGTACACCTGAGCCACACGAATCAGTAAGATTGAAAGAGTGCAGACAAAATTTGCAAGGATGTTGCTGGGACTTGAGGACCTGAGTTAAGATCAAAGTACATTTATTATCAAATTATGGATACATTGTACAACCTTGAGATTTGTCTCCTAAGAGGCAGTCACAAAACAAAGAAACCTAAATGAATCCATTAAAAAAAGACCATTAAAACACCCAATGTGCAGAGGGGAAAAAAAACTAATCATGCAAAGAATAGCTGCAAGCAAATAGTGCTCTGAGGAGAAGTTCTCAAAGGGAGTCTGAGACCCATAGTCCAGTGCAGAGCTGAGTAAACGTTGCAGAGCAGTGAGCTAAATTGGCCCATTCCTCGTTTCCAACCCCGACACCCTGGCCCTCTGCCTAAACACATGTCCAAGCATTGGATTCAGTCACCCTGATACGCTCTGGAGCCTGGATCCCGCTGTCTCGATTCAGCCTGTACCTGATCTTTCCGATTCAGCCCAGTGCTTAATTCAATTGAACCTTATAGGGAAAGTTATAAGGGAGGCTGTAAGGAATGACTGAGTAGGTTAGGACTTTGTTCCCTGGAGTGTAGAACGAGGGAAGATTTGATATAGGTGTACAAAATTATGAGGGGTAAATGCAAGCAGGCTTTTTCCACTGAGGTTGGGTGAGATTTGAACAAGACGTCATGGGTTAAGAGTGAAAGCTGAAATGTTTAAGGGGAACATGAAGGAGAGCTTCTCCACTCAGAGGGTGGTGTGAGTGTGGAATAAGGAGACAGTGGAAGTGGTGAATGTGGGTTCAATTTCAACATTTGAGAGAAGTTTGAATAAGTACATGGATGGGCGGGTATGATGGGCTGTGTCCAGGGACTAGACAGAGTAACAGTTCAGTGCAGACTAGCTGAGCCAAAGGACCTGTTTCTGTGATGTAGCACTTTGTGACCCTATGACATTAATGTGGCTTTGGTCCAGGCCAAGGTACAGAGAAAACAGTAAATCGTAGTGACCATGAACTACGGAGGACAATATTCAGCCACTGTCGCCATGACTGATCTTAACTCAGACCAAGACTGCAGTACCAGAGGGATATCAGGGACTGCTGTGGATTCTTCTTCACAGAGACGTGGCTCACTCCCAGCATTTCGGTCAAAGTCCTCAAGCCTGAGGGCTTCACTATTCACCGCATCATGTAAAGGTAGAAACAGTGACATTTGCTTTATGATTAACTCATAGTGGTGCACAGATGTGGCTGGAGCTCACGCCCCACCAGGCTCAGGAACAGCTATTACCCTTCAACCACGAGGCTCCTGAGCCAGTGTGGATAACTTGACTCAGCTCAACACTGAAATGATTCCACAACCTATGAACTAATGTAATATGAAGGGTTAGTATACTTATCAGTGGAAAGCTGCTTCTACCATGCTGGTCATAGAAGGATGCAGCAGCACTTTCCCATTGGCATCTCAGGGGCTTTCGTTTGTCTCCAGGCACTCATCGTCACACTGAGGCCACGACCAGTGCTGAAGAACCATTGGAAACGTGTGCCCATGTGCACACTTAGCTAGATATTTGTTGAATGTTTAATTTTGTAGTTGTGTAACTTGGGGAGTCTTAATGAGGTACCTGTTGAGTTTGAAGTGTTACTGAATGTTTGGTATTGTAGTTTTGTAACTTAAGGTGGGTTAGACATTTGGTTGAACGTTTTACTGTTTGCCTAAGCAACTCGATAATGTGCTTATTCACAATCAGTGTCTTCTGTGGAATAACCAAACACATGAACCTGCTTCCTTGTAACAACCAACATTCAAGTACTCTACATGTTCTCAGTTTTATCTGCCTATCTATCTATCTATCTATCTATCTATCTATCTATCAATTTATCTATTTATTTATCTCTTTACTTATTCATTCATTTATCCATTTATTTTTGCACATTTGTCTTCTGTTGCACATTCGTTGTTTAACATTGTGTATAGTTTTTCATTGCTTTTATTGTATTTCTTACAGGCATACTGTGAATGCCTGCAAAAATTGAATCACATGTACTTTGATAATAAACTTACTTTTGGCTTTGAACTTTGTACTGTAACGTTCTATGTTCTGTCTGTTGGTGAACAGAAGGGCCACCAGGTGGAGTGAAACTCTCCATCTGCAAACAAAAGTAGTCTACCGTGATTGCTGAAAGTCAAAGTGCAGCTCGTGGTATCTATTTCAGATAGACACAGGACAAGGAATCAAATGCAGTTCATTTTGTTTGACAAATTAAATTGAGAAACAGCCACACAGATGCAGCAGAACGCTGGGGAAGGTCCTTCTTATCACAGTTTAAATATATCACATAAATTTGCACGAGGGTAACCTTTAGAACTTTTCAAATACTTTAGTGCAAGTTATCAGCATAGATGTACGTAAGGAAAGTAATTGTTTAATTATAACTTAAAACAAAAGTAGTTTTTTTAACATGCAGTTAAATTAATTGCTATTTGTTGAATGCTAGGTAGCTACAAGTGCACTCTGGAGCCAATTGTCTACTCTAACTAACTTCTTTTTTAAATAAATCTGATGTGTTTAAAATTGCAGCAATAAATAAGGTTTCACTGAGCAGAGTCATCCAAGGTACAAAATTACAAAAATCACGATTTTCATCCATCACAGGCTGACAAGGGTAAACTCTGGCAAAAGTGAGCATTCCTGACTGCTTTGCTAATTTATTAATATTCCTGACACAATTTAATGTTTGGGGTTTGTCGGGGGTGGCAGACAGATTTGCTTTGGAATAAACTCAAGATGGTTTGTCATAGCTGGGAAAAAAGGAAGACCTGTGTCTCGATAGCACCTACCTCATCCTCAGCAGGTACAAACATTTTGCAGGCAGTCCACTTCCTTTGAAATGTAAATTATTGCTTCTGTTTAAGAAACACATCAGCCAATTTGACTATAAGATCATAAGACATACAGTGATGCTAGAAAGAGAACCCAGTTAAATAAATAACACAAAAAGACATTATAATTGTTCATTTGGCGGGTACTCAGGATGTGTGCAGCACAACTGGTTGGTGTGTTTACAGACATTTTTAATCTCTCCCTCTCCCAATGTAGAGTGTCCTCCTGCTTCAAAACGTCCACCATTGTTCCGGTACCTAAAAAGATCAGGGTAACATGTCTGAATGACTGGCGTCCTGTCACACTCACCTCAATAATAAGCAAATCCTTTGAGAGGCTGGTCAAGGACTACATCTGCAGCATGCTACCACCCACACTGGGCCCCCTACAATTTGGACTCAACTGATCGACAGATGACGGGATAGCCACAGCTCTACACACAGTCCTTACGCATCTGGAGAAGAGGGATGCTTATGTGAGAATGCTGTTCTTGGACTACAGTTCAGCGTTCAACACCATAATTCCCTCCAGGCTCAACAAGAAGCTCAGAGACCTCAGCCTTCACCCTGCCTTGTGCAGCTGGATCCTGGACTTCCTGTCAGATTGCTGGCAGGTGGTAAGAGTGGGCTCCCTCACCTCTGCCTCTCTGACCCTCAACACAGAAGCCCCTCAGGGCTGTGTCCTAAGCCCCCTCCTTTAGTCTCTATATACCCATGACTGCATCACCACTCTCAGCTCCAAGCTGCTAATTAAATTTGCTGACAAAGTCATCACCCTGACACAGTGGTGTCAAGAAAACAACCTCTCCCTCAATGATGCAAAAACAAAGGAGCTGGTTGTGAACCAGAGAAGGAATAGAGACAGGATAACCCCATTGGCATCAATGGCCCTGGGGTTGAGAGGGTGAGCAGCTTTAAGTTCCTCAGCAGACTCATCACCAAGGATTTCATGTAGTCTGTACATGCCGCTTGTGTGGTGAAAAAAGCACAACAGTACCACTTTCACCTCAGAACAGTTGAAGAAATTTGGCATGAGTCCCCAAATCCTAAGGACTTTCTACAAGGGCACAAATGAGAGCATTCTGACTGGCTGCATCACTGCCTGGTATGGTAACTGTAATTCCTGCAATTGCAGGACTCTGCAGAGAGTGGTGCGGACAGCCCAGCGCATCGGTAGATGTGAACTTCCCACTATTCAGGACATTTACAGAGACAGGTGTGTAAAAACGACCCAAAGGATCATTGGGGACCTGAGTCACCCCAACCACAAACTGTTCCAGCTGCTACCATCTGGGAAACGGTACCGCAGCATAGAAGCCAGGACCAACAGGCTCCGGGACAGCTTCTTCCACCAGGCCATCAGACTGATTAATTCATGCTGAAGCAAATTGTATTTCTATGCTATATTGACTGTCCTGTTATACATACTATTTATTACAAATTACTATATATTGCTCATTGCACATTTAAATGGAGATGTAACATAAAGATTTTTACTCTTCATGTATGTGAAGGATGTAAGTAATAAAGTCAATTCAATTCAATTTATTTATTGAGAAAAGTTATCCAATATTACATGTAGATGTTAGAAAAAGTATGTGAACATTTCTATAGGTTTAAAGTCAGGTCTTTGACTTGGCCATTCCAAAACACAAATTTTCTACTTTTTAAACCATCCTGTTGTTGATTTTTGGGGAACCATTCAGTTCTCGTCTTTCAGATCATTGTCTTGTTGCATTATCTGACTTCTATTAAGCTTCAGTGATGGATGGCTACCCTGACATTCTCCTGTAAAATGTCTTGATGCAATTTTGAATTCATTGTTCCCTCAATGATTGCAAGCTGTCCAGGCCCTGAGGCAGCAAAGTAGCCCAAACCACGATGCCCCTTCCACCATGCTTCACAGTTGGAATGAGGTTTTGGTGCCGGTGTCCAGTGCCCTTTTCCCTCCAAACATTGCAAAATACATTTCTGCAAAAAAGTTCAACTTTTGTCTCAGCTGTCCATAGAACATTGTCCCAGAAGCATTATAGAATATCCAGGTGATCTTTTGCAAACTTGGGACGTGCAGTAATGTTTTGTTTTGGAGAGCAGTGGTTTCCTCCATGGTGTCCTTCCATGTGTTTTTCTTATAGTGGACACATGAGCAGAGACTTTAGCAAGTTCTAGAGATTTCTTCAGATCTTTTTCTGTTACCCTTGGGTTCTTTTGCATCTCCTTCAGCATTGCACATTGTGCTCTTGATATCATCTTTGCAGGATGCCCACTCTTAGTGAGAGTAGCAACAGTACTGAGTTCCCTCCATTTGGAGACAATTTCTCTTACTGTGGACTGATGAACACTTAGGTCTTTAGAAATGCTTTTATAGGCTTTTGCAGCTTCATGCAACTCTACAATTCTTCTTCTTCTACGATCCTTTGAAAGTTGATTTGATCAAGTAATGATGCACATAAACAGATCTTTCCTGAGAAGAGCAGGCTCTGTCAGTAACCTGACTTTGTGTATGTGGTTTTTTATATAGGGCAGGGCACCTCTACAACCCACACCTCCAATCTTGTCTCATTGATTAAAACAACTGACTCCAAATAGCTTTTGTAGAAGGCATTACCCTAGAGGTTCACATATTTTTCCAACAAATACATGTTACATTGGATAATTTTTCTCAATAAATAAATGGACATATAGAATGCTTTTTTGTGTTATTTATTTAATTGGGTTCTGTTTATCTAGTTTTAGGACTTACATGAAGGTCTGATCACATTTTAGGTCATATTTATGCAGAAACAGTGAAAATTCTACAGGGTTCACAAACTTTCTAGCACCACTGTAGGAGCAGAATTAGGCCATTCAGCATCGAGTCTGCTCTGCAATTCCATTTATTATCCCTCTCATCCCCATTCTCCTGTCTTCTCTGTGTATCCTTTGCCACCCTTACTAATCAAGAACCTATCAACCTCTCCTTTAAATACACCCGGTGACTTGGTCTCCACAGCCATCTGTGGCAATGAGTTCCTCTCTGTCTAAAGAAATTCCTCCTCATCTCTGTTTTAAAGGGAGATCCTTGTATTCTGAGGCTGTGTCCCCTGGTCCTAGACTCCCCCACTATTGGAAACATCCTCTCCCACATTCATTCTATCTAGGCCTATTTGATAAATTTCAATGCGATGCCCTGTTATTCTTCTAGATGGTAGCAAATACAGCCCTACAGTCATCACACGTTCCTTGTGAGTCTGCTGGAAATACTTTATGGTGTTTGTTAAGTATGATCTGAAATCCCAGGAACAATACCACCGAAGATCCTTTTGAAAGATTATGAAGATCACGTGGAAGGACAGACTCACCAACACCAGTGTAATGGAGTAGGCCAGCACAAACAGCATCTCCATCACGATGAAGCAATGCCAACTCTGATGGATAAGTGATGTCATCTGGATGCCTAACTTACGTCTGCACTAACAGATCCTTTACTCCCAGTTGAAGGAAGGTCAGTGAGCCCCTGGTTTGCAAAGTAAGAGTTCAAAAGTAACATCAAAATCAGCCTGAAGAAATTCCACATTACATCTAAAAACTGGGAAGACATCGCACTCAATAGATACACCTGGAGGAAATCTGTTTGAGGGAGCTGCGCTACATGAGGACGGCCTCTCCTAGGATCTACTCAGATTTTCACGCTCAACAGTCACTAGAGATTATAGAGGATGGTGCGAAAAACAAAAAAATTTTTGGTGAGTGGCAGATCTGTGGGTGAAAATGCCTAGATAATGAGAGAAGTCAGAAGAGAATGGCCAGACTGGTTCAAACTGACAAGAAAGTGATAGTAACTCAAATAACTATTGGCATGCAAAAGAGCATTTCTGAATACACAACACATTGAACCTTGAAATAAATGGGCCACAGCAGCAGAAGACCATGAACATACACTCAGTGGCCACTTTATTAGGTACAGGAGTTACAGGAGTTCATACCTTAATCTTTCCTATCCACACTGCCTAGAGTACTTGCTCTTCTCTGCATTTCCTGGCAATACCTTCTTCATCCTTTGTTTGTCAATGAAACACTCTCCCTCACTAGACTGGTTATTGTCTGTCATTCGTTTGAACCCCTCTACCCCTCTGGACCTCTTTCGGTTGCCAAGGCACTAAGCTCTGAAATTCCTCTCTGAAGTAAGTTATGACCATGCAATGCTGGTGTTGGGATCATGCCTCCAGTGTACCACTGGGTATGGGGGTTGTTAATATAAATAATGCATTTCACAGTATGTTTCGATGTACATGTGGTAATTAAACTTGGATCTTGACAATCATTTCCATTATTGTTTACCCAATTTCCCAGCACATTCAATGCAAACAGATCTCTACAAAGCAATCTAAATTAAATACAAATATTAAACACAAAATAGTTGATTGCATAATTATTCACCCCCTTCAAGTCAGTATTTAGTAGATGCATCTTTGGCATCAATTACAGCCTTGAGTCTATGTGGATCGGTCTCTATCAGCTTTGCACATCTGGACATTGCAATTTTTCCCATTCTTCTTTATGAAACTGCTCAAACTCTGTCTGATTGCATGAGGATCATGAGTGAAGAGCCTTTTTCAAGTCCAGCCACAAATTCTCAATTGGATTGAGGTCTGGACTCTGATTTGGCCACTCCAGGACATTAACTTTGTTGTTTTTAAGCCATTCTTAAGCTCAATTAAATAATTTAAGCTCAATTTTGGTTTCATCAGACTATAGAACCTTCTTTCAGTCGACTTCAGAGTCTCCCACATACCTTCTAGCAAACTCTATCCAAGATTTCATGTGAGGTTCTTTTCAGCAGTGGCTTTCTCTTTGCCACTCTCCCATAAACCTGCAACTGATGAAGCACCTGGACAACAGTTGTTAATTGCGCAGTCTCTCCTATCTCAGCCACTGAACCTTGTAACTCCTCCCGAGTTGTCATAGGTCACTTGGTGGCCTCCCTCACTATTGCCCTTCTAGCACAGTCACTCAGTTTTTGAGGATGATTTACAGCTGTGCCATATTCTTTCCACTGCTTGATGATTGACTTAACTGTACTTCAATAGATTTTCAGTGACTTGGAAATTTTCTTGTGTCATCCTCCTGACTTGTGCTTTTCAATAACCTTTTCGCAGAGTTGCTTGGAGTGTACTTTTGTCTTCATGGTGTATTTTTTTGCCAGGATACTGACTCACCAGCAGTTGGACCTTCAAAATACAGGTGGATTTTTACTACAATCAATTGAAATACCTCAACAGCACACAGTGATCTCCATTTAACTAATGATGTGACTTCTAAAACCAGTTGGCTGCACCAGTGATGATTTGGTGTGTCATATTAAAGGGGGTGAATACTTACACAATCAATTATTTTATATTTTATATTTGTAATTGATTTAGATCACTTTGTAGAGATCAGTTTTCACTTTGATCGTCTCAGAACAGCCGAATTAAACCCACTGTGATTCAACGTTGTAAAACAATAAGACATGAACATGTCTGGTGGGGAGAGGGGTGAATATGTATGTAGTGCAAAAATAGAGCAAAAAGAAACAAAAAGATATTGAGGTAGTGTACGCAGATTCATTGTCCATTCAGAAATCCTCTGGTGGAGACTGTCCACCCTTCATTTTCTATCATCCATGGGTCTATTTAAGAGTTTCTTAAATGCTCCTAATCATGACCCTTGGCAAGGGTATTCCACACAACCACCAATCTTTGTGTAAAGAACTTTCCTCTGGCTTCCTTCCGATATTTTCGTCCAATCACCTTAAAATTGTGCCCTCTTAATGTTGATCAAAGGGGCATAATTTTAAAAGAGTCGATGCCCTCTCTTCATTTTCCTTTGTTCCTACTTTGTGATCTCGTTAACCAGGTAAATCTTGCCCCGGTTTTGTAAGTCACCTTGTTGTAGGCTTAAGCAGCTGGCTGTGGAACCACACTATTCTCTCGGGGAGAATAGTGACATGGCCAGGTTAAGTAATTAATGATTGGATTGTGCTCAACAAAAAAAATTGCAGAAGTGTTGTAAAAACATTTTCCTAAAGAGAAAGTATAATGAGGGCAGGTGCATCTTGTTACCACTTTGACCTAACGTTCCTCCATTTTATTAGCCTCTGTTTTCTGTGACAAATCGTAAATGTACTTTCTGCTTAATCTGCGTGAGATCATAGTTTAGCACTGCATTTACAACATTGGACATATAGTCCTGAGTAGTGACCTGGGATGCAGGTTCAAATCCCATTCTTAGCAGCTGGTAGACTTAAATGTACTTGGTTAATTAATAAATCTAGAACGAGTAGCTGGTAGCGGGAATTGTGATCATTATTTAAATAGGTTGTTGTAAAAATCCATCTTCTTCATTAATGACATTTAGGGAAGGAAATTTGTTATCCTTTGCCAATTTGGCCTGAACAAGACCCACATCAATGTGGTTCATCCTTAAATCACCTTTAATATGATTTTGTGGATTCTATGGTAATATAGCGGTTAGCACAATCACTTTACAGTGCCAGCAAATACTAAATGGAGTTTGATTCCCTCTGCTGTCTGTAACTCCGTGGGTTTCCACTGGGTTCTCTAGTTCCCAAAGACGTATGATTAGAGTTAGTAAATTGTGGGCAGGCTATGTCGGTGCCAGGTGGTTAATATTCTCACTGCAGTCTGGAAGAGTGAAAGGGAGGAGTTCTCTTTGAAACCCGTTGAATATTGAAAGGCCTAGATAGAGTGTGAGACTCTAGAAGCAGAGGGCCTCAGAATGGAGAGATGTCCATTTAGCACAGAGATGAGGAGGAATTTGTTTAGGTGAATCTGTGGAATTCGTTGGCATGGACAGCTGTGAAGGCCAAGTCATTGGGTTTGTTGAAAGTGGAGTTTGATAAATTCTTGATTGGTCAGCGTGTCAAAGGTTATGGGGAGATGGCAGGAGAATGGGGTTGAGAGGGATAATAAATCAGCCATGATGGAATGATGGAGCAGGCTGGTTGGGCCAAATGGTCTAATTCTGCTTATATGTCTTATAGAAGTGTGGCAGTACTTGGGGGCTGCCCCTACCACATTCCTCGCTGATTTTATTTGATGTAAGTGATGCATTTCTCTGTATGTTTTGTCGTACATGTGACAAAGAAAGCTAATCTTTAAAAAATTTCGTAGGACTACCTAACTCTTCCTTGTGTAGGTACTCCTATAATTTGTTGAAGAGGGACTCACAGCGGGTCCATCTAGGCCTGGGACTTATTTCAGGTCGAGCATCTTAATGCTGGTGTTACTAGTTCTGCCCAGTGGGGACGAAAATTAGTGAGTGCGCCATCGTCTGGCTGCCAGGAACAGGGTGGAGATGTAGCTGGTGTGGAATTCTGGGCAGAGGAATTAAACTCTCCTCCTAATGGATACAGGGGGACACTTCCTCACACTCTATTCCATCTACCACTTCTTTGCCCATTCTCCTAATCTGCCCAAGCCCTTCCGCAGACTCCCCATTTCCTCAACACTACCTTCCCCTCCACCTGTCTTTGTATCATCCGCAAGTCAATCCTCTGGCCCACAAGATCACGTCAACTAACGAAGAAAGCAGTGATTTTATTTTACAAAGCCCGTAGCAAAAGGGGAATTGGCATTTGTAGGTTAATTCACTGTATCTTTCAGAAACGTTTTAAAAAAACCACAAATTTCTTTAAAGTACAATCACAATTATGGCTAGGTAAGTACAGCTGGGGCCCATGTTCCCTGCTGTTATAGGCTGGATAATTTTGAATGGTAATTAGTTATACAGCCAATCCACAAGATGAATTTTATAGTCAGAACACTGAGTCTAAGGTAGGTGTGTGAACCGACTTCCCATACTCAGACATGCCAGACAGCATTGTTCTGGCTGCAAAAACTGCTCCCTAGTGACTTAGTTATCTAACTGAATTTTACAGGAGTGTATCTGCTAATTTGTTAAATTTATTACGGGTAATAGTGAAAAATCAGATACTCGCACACAAGCTGCTGCTATCCCTCTCCTGCTGTCTGCCATTTCTCCTTTGCAGAGTTTAAAGATTCAAGATTCAAGATCGTTTATTGTTATTCTTCTGTACAGGAGCGTAAAGGAGAACAAAATGATTGTTACTTCAGATCCGATGAAGCGTATAAAAATTCAATAAGCATAAAGCACAATAAATATAAAACAGTCCAATAAAACACAATGTACAAGTAACTGTTTGAGTGTGGCCGTATAGACATAAGATTAGACGGATTGCATCTACATAAAGTAACGCCAGATGCAGAGGTATCTGAACATAAGGTGACTCTGACAGGAAAGTGACAAAGGGACTCTTGGCAAGGGAAACTCGGCTAGGGAGCAGCAGGACATATCAAAGCACAATAGGACAGTGACTGTGTCAGTGTAGGTATGAGGTGTGGAGTGTAAGCGTAAAGTGGCAGTGCTGGGGGGGGGGTGGATGAAGTTTGCTGAGGGGCTGTGGAGAGGGATGGTTGATGTGTATGTAGTGGTGGTGGGGCAGGTTAGTGGGTGTAGGTGCTGATCAGCTGATGGCTCGGGGGAAGTAACTGATTTTGAATCTGGTGGCGTTGGTGTGGATGCCTGGTAGGATGGGAGTGGGACAAACAGTCCACGAGCAGGGTGGGAAGCCATGGCATGTCCTGCCACATCGCCAGCTTCACTCAACTGCACCTTCGTTTAAAGACAACACTCTTATTTCACAGCAGGTATACCAGCAATCTCAGAAAGAGCATAACACTATCAATGTTTTTGTTCCTGAACTAGTAATTCAGAAGCCCGGATCAGTGGGTCAGATTAGTTTGAGAATTTAAATCTGGAAATAAATATCTGGCACTAGTATCACAAAGTTGTATTTATTTCTTTTATTTTGAAATGCAGCTTGGGAACAGGGCCTTCCAGCTCAGTGGGCCAGTCCCACCCAATTCCACCCATGCGACCAATTAACCTGGAAGTCTTTGGAGTGTGGTAGGAAGCTGGAGAACCGGGAGAAATCCACGTGGTGACGGGGGAAACGCACAGACACAGCAGCGGGAATTGAATGCGGGTTGCTGGCTCTGTAATAGTGTTTCTCTCACTGTACTCCACCGTGATTGCAGGCTGTCATTACCACTCAGTGAGCTAACTTTTGTCCTTTTGGTGGAGAACACAGCATCCTTATAGAGTAGGCCCGCCATTGATCGGCTGTTACATCCAGGGTTGATTCCAGAGATGAGGGGATTAGACTATAAGGAGAGATTGAGTCACCTGGGATTGTACTCGCTGGAATTCAGAAGGATGAGCGGAGATCTAATAGAAACACATAAAATTATGAAAGGGATAGATAAGATAGAGGCATGAAAGTTGTTTTCATTGGTAGATGGGACTAGAACTAGGGAATATACCCTCAAGGTTTGGGGGAGTAGATTTAGGACAGAGATGAGGAGGAACTGCTCTTCCCAGAGAGCAATGAATCTGTGGAATTCTCTGCCCAATGAAGCAGTGGAGGCTACCTCAGTAAGTATACTTAAACAAGATTGGATAGATTTTTGTATAATAGAGGAATTAAGGGTTATGGGGAAAATGTAGGTAGGTGGAGATGAGCCTATGGCCAGATCAGCCATGATCTTATTGAATGGCAGGACAGGCTCAACGGGCCAGATGGCCTACCCCTGATCCTATTTCTTATGTTCTTATGTTCTAACTGTCTATGCAAGACAGGGCATTACGATATGGAGAGCAAGCTGTTGCCCATGCAGCAGACTCCCCTCTCCATGCAGCAGACTCCCCTCTCCATGCAGCTAATGAATCCAATAGAATGTCTGAGTCTGATAGAGGTTGGTACCCAGCGGAATCGCAAGAGTTGCCAGAGAGTGTTGAACTCAACATGGGACTGCCTTAAGGACTCCAGATCCTGATTTTCTCTCATGGTTTACTCCCAAAGCCTTCCCGTGAGTGGGTATAGCTGCAAGGCAGTGGAGGTTTGAGATCAGAGTTTTCCTTTTCCCAAATGAGCTGTCAACTGTGGCTGATGAGCACATCAGAGTGAATCGACTGGTTTTGAGGCACCAGTAACTCTCCTTTGCCCTTCCTCCTGTCACTAGAAACGGTTCCGTCGGGCTTAGTAGCTAAGCCACACATGAAGGTCAGGAGCTGGACTTGGTTGTCAGAAGCTATTTGAGGTGCACACCATTGGGAGCATTTAATAGGTAGTGGGACCTTACCCTCGGTATTCCCCATGCCTATAGCAACCATAAGGAACCCCTTACAGAGTGACAGAGTTATAAGGAATAGAAACAGACCCTATGGTCCAACTGGTCCATGCTGGCCAAGATGCCCATTTGTCAATGTTCTCAAACCTTTCCTATCCATGTACGTATCCAATTATTTATTAGAAGTTATTATTCTATCTGCCTCATTCATTTTCCCTGGCAGCTCATTCCACACACCTACCATCCTTTGTGTAAAAAATGTTGTTCTCAAGTTCCTATTAAATCTTTCTCTTGTCATCATAAACCTAGGTCCTTAAGTTTTTGATCCCCCTACCATGGGATAAAGATCACATAGTCCCAAAGCCTGTCCAAAGTTCCACTTTATCTGATCTGCTGAGTTCCTCTAGCATTGTGTGTGTGTCGCTTTGGCCTGTCCATCCTCTCCCTATAACTCAATCCCGCAAGTCTTGACAGCATCCTAGTAAATCTTTTCTGCACCCTTATCAGTTTAACTAGCAAGGTTAGTCTTGTGTGTAACTCTAGTCCCAGATTAATGTGTTCTTAATTGGGCTATGAAAGAGATTTTACAAACAAATTAACAGTAACAGTCATAATATTCACACCAAAACACATAATAAAAGGTCAGATGACGTTTCTGCAAAACCAATTAAAATAAGACCATCAGATATGGGAGCAGAATGAGGTCATTTGACCATTGAGTCTGCTCCACCATTTCATCATGACTAATCTTTTATTCCCCTCAGCCCCAATCTCCTGCCTTCTGCCCATATCCCTTCATGCCCCGACCAATCAAGCCTCTGCCTTAAATATTTGTAAAGACTTTGCCTCCACAGCTGCCTGTGGCAACAAATTCCACAGATTCACCACTTTCTGGCTGAAGAAATTCCTCCTCATCTCCATTCTAAAAGGACACCTCTCTATTCTGAGCCTATATCCTCTGGTCTTAGACTCTCCCACCATAGGAAACATCCTCTCCACACCCACTCTATCAAGACCTTTCACCATTCGATTGGTTTCAATTGGGTCACCCCTTAATCTTCTGAATTCTAGTTTGTTCTTGTACTTTGAAATCCTGTTTCCTGTTTTTGCTTCTGAGATCCTGCAGATGCCAGGAATCCAGAGTAACATATACAAAATGCAGGAGGAACTTAGCAGGCCAGGTAACAGTTATAGAGACGTTTAGGGTTGAGATACAATGTTTGTTACTTGTGTGAAATCCTCTTTCTGGTATCTAACCATTTTCACAAGGCTGCAAATAGACATACTCAGGTAACAAAATTCTCCTCACTGATAATTCCTTATCTTGGCAGATTGTATCTTTGTTTCCTCTCTGACATTATAAACGCTGATTCCAAGCGCAAAGATAGGAGAAGTCGAATACTACCCTTTAGAAGATCAGATACTACCCTTAGGTTTGGCGGAGGTGTCATGGATGTTATGTTTTTAGGCAAACCACCCAGAATCCTAGAATAATGAAACAAGGGACAAGGATTACAAACATGAGGTCATGTAATTTAAGACTAGAAATTGGTCCCTCCTACCTTTACAGTAAGAATCAGGTTTCATATCACTGGCATACAGTACAATGCAGTACACAATAATAGAGAAAAACCTTTGAGTTGCAGTTAGTATATATGTATATCAAATAGTTAAATCAAATAAATAGTGCAAAAACAGAAATAAAAACATAGTGAGGAGGTATTTATGGGTTCAACATCCATTCAGAAATCTGATGACAGAGGGGAAGAAGCTGTTTCTGAATCACTGAGTGTGTGACTTCAGGCTTCTGTACTTCCTTCTGACAGTGACAATGAGAAGAGGGCACGTCCTGGGTGGTGGGGATCCTTAATGATGGATGCCACTTTTTTGAGGTACCGCTCCTTGAAGATGTCTTGGACACTATGGAGACTAGTGCCCCTGATGGAGCTGACTAAGTTTGCAACTCTCTGCAGCTTACTTTGATCCTGTGCAGTAGCCCACCCCCCACAATACCAGGCAGTGATGTAGCCAGTTAGAATGCTCTCCAGAGTACATCCGTAGAAATTTGTGAGTGTTTTAGGTGACAAACCAAATCTCCTCAAACTCCTAATGAAATATAGCTGGTGTCTTGCCTTCTTTATAGCTGCATTGATACATTGGGTCCAGGTTAGGCCATTTGTTAAGACTGTGGGTAATCTCATTATAACTCCACACTTCCATCTATCCACAGTACTTGTCCACTCTCTTACAAGAAGCAATCTCTTTCTGCCATAATGTATTCAAAAACCATGGGAAGAGAGTTCGGAAGACTCACTTACCCCCGAGAGAAAATTTGTCTCTGTCTCAAATAGCTGATAGATTATTTTGAAAGAGTCACCTCTACTTCTAGATTCTCTCATACGAGGCACCACCCTCACATATTCATAGAACATCGAACAGTACAGCACAAAAACAGACCCTTTGGCCCGTGATGTTGGTGCTGACCCTCAGGCCCTCTGTTGGTCGGAGTCAACCATGAATGTTGTGTCCTGCCTGTTTATGTGATGCACAAGCCAGGGCATTATGATGTGGAGAGCAAGCTGTTGCCCATGCAGCAGGATCCCACTTACCATGCAGCTGAAGAATCCAAAGGAATGTCAGATACCAATACAGATAGTGGTGTCGCAGGAGTTGCCAGTCAGCGTTGAACTCAATGTAGGACTGCCTCAGGGACTCCAGCTCTGGATTTTTCTTCAGGGTTACTCCCACAACCTTCCCCATGAGCGAGCATAGCTGCAAGGCAGCGGAGGTTTGAGATCAGAGTTTTCCAACCATGGCTGATGAATACCATCTATGTGAATCGACCGGTTTTATGGCACCAGTAACCCGCCTTTGCCCCTTTTCCTGTCAGTAGAAATGGTTCCACTGGGCTTAGTAGTTAATTCCCATGTGAAGGCCAGGATCTGGACTTGGTGGTTAAAGATGATTTGAGATGCATGCCACTGGGAGCATTTAATAGGTAATGGGAGCTTGCCTGCATTACCACTCTCGGCTATATCAACCTTAAACAATCAGTGCTGACCATGATTTCAATTTTTACTAATCCCATTTACCTGCACGTAGTCTGTCACCCTCCATTCCCTGACTGTTCATGTTTCTGTCTAAATGCTTCTTAAACTTAAACTATCCACCTCTTTCTCTGGGAGAATATTCCAAACACCTACCACTCACTGTATAAAAAACTTATCCCTCATGTTGCCTTTAAACTTCTCTCCTCTAACCTTAAAAGCATGTCCTCTGGGTGTTTGACATTCCTACCCAGGGGAAATAATTCTGACTGTTCACCCTATCTATGCCTCTTATAATTTTAAAAACCACTAGCAGCCTCCCCTCAGCCTTTGACACTCCAGGGAGGACAGCCCATGTTTGTCCAACCTTTCCTTATTGCTCATTCCCTCCAATCCAGGCAGCATCCTGGTAAACATCTTCTACACCCTCTCTACAGCCTCCACATCCTTCGCACAATGGGGCAACCAGAAGTGCACACCGTACTTCAAGTACAGTCTGACTAAAGGTTTATAGAGCTACAGCATCACTTCCTTACTCTTATAGTCAACACCACTCCCAAAGAAGCCAAATATGCCATGTGCCTTCTTAACCAACTTATCCACTGCATAATATCAATGAATGATTGACTTGGATCCCAAGATCCATCTGTACCTCAATTCTATTAATTATATGCATTTTTCTTTCACTTGACCTCCCAAAACACAACACCTCACACTTGCCCGGATTAAGTTCCATTTGCTCCTTCTATGTCCTTACCTCTAACATATCTCTTTTCTAATTAAGCCGTACAGCATGCATTGTAAATATCTGGCTTGCACAGACCGGAGTAGCATCGCAATCTCGTTGACTTAAGCAATGACAATAAAGATTTATATCCTGCTGTATTTTTGACAGTCTTTCGTACTGTCCACATCTCCACCAATCCTGATGTGATCCACAAACTTGCTAATCCATCCATCTATGTTTTCATTCAAATTATCGATGTATATCACAAGGCGCCGAGGCCCCGGCACCAATCCTTGCAGAATGTCACTGTTCACTGACATCTAGACTTCCGCCCCTATTCTCTGTCATCTACGGGCAGGTCAGTTCTCAATCCAAACTTGCATTTCATTTCATGCATCTTTATCTTCTGAATCAGTTCTTCACCTTAATGTTCTTCTAGAGTCCTAGGGTCTTAAGTTTTTAATCAAGCCATCACTCACTCTTCTAAACTCCATTCGATTCAATGAGTTTTTAATAATTTTAAAATGTTTATCTGCTTCCAATTGATCTATTTTTATTTTCAAGTGATTACTTAGAGCAATTTTATCAAGGCACACAAAATGCTGGAGGAACTCAGCAAATCAGGCAGTATCTAAGGAAACCTTTACTCAGAAGAAAAAGTAGGATTCCAGATACCAGCATAGTAAAAATTGCGTGAAATTCTTCAAATGCATTTACATCCTTATTTAAATTAGGAGATCAAAAGTAGCGTCAATAATAATGTAAATAGTACTCCAGGTGACATTTCACCAGATGCCTGTTTTCCCTACCCTTGTACTTAATTCCCCTAGCACAAAGGTGGTGAACCTTTCTGAGAAAATACGCCTAAATTGGTGATAATTTTCTCAAAAAATTTCTCGCGTACCATGGTAATTTTGAGCAGAGTTTGTCATTGATTAATGAATTTGTAACAATAATTAAGAACTTTTTCTAAAGGAAAAAGGTTAAGTCCTCTTGCTTATTTACATGTATTCATTGGTTTACTATTAAATAATTGTAACAGAGGCAGATTTAAATAAATGAATCATTTTAGAAAACCTGTTCAAAATTATTAATATTAATCTTTTGAAACACAATTGAAAAACAGTGTCACTTCTAAATAGCATTGTTATTATACATCATATATAACATAAGAAACATGAATTTGAATTTCTAAGCTTTGGTGCATATTCACAAATGATCAAAGAAAGGAAAATAAACACACTTTACTCTCAATGAGACTTCTGTTGCTGCATCAAAGATGACAAATATTTTATATTCCCCTTATATTTGGTTGTTTTGAGAGCTATCCACGTAGCACTAGTTTCATCAGTAAGTCTAATTCCTATAAGTAGACTAAACCAAATTCACTGAAAACAATGACTACATGAAGATTCCTGAGGTGGAGAGGGTCAGCAATTTTCAATTCCTTGGTGTTATCATTTCAGACGAACAGTCCTGAGCCCAACATATAAATGCATCAGGAAGGAAGCACAGCAACGCCTCTGCTTCCTTACAAGTTTGTGAAGATTCAGCATGACATCTATAACTTTGACAAACTTCTATAGATGTGTGGTGGAGAGTATATTAACTGGTAGCAACACAGTCTGGTATGGAAATACCAATGCTCTTGAACGGAAAATCCTACAAGAAGTAGAGGATTTGGCCCTGTCCATTACAGGTAAAGCCCCTCCCAACCACTGAGCACATTTACATGCAGTGCTGTCACAGGAAAGGAGCAACCATCTTTGGGGACCCCCACTATCGAGGCCATGCTCTCTTCTCACTGCTGCCATCAGGAAGAAGGTACAGGAGCCTCAGGACTCACACCACCAGAATCAAGAAAAGTTATTATCCCTCAGCTATCAGGTTCTTGAACCAGAAGGGATAACTTCACTCAAATTCACTTATCCCATTACTGAACTGTTCTCACAACCTATGGATTCACTCTCAACGACTTTTTATCTCATGTTCTTGATATTTATTGTTTATTTATTTGTTATTATTATTATTTATTCTTTCTTTTGCATTTGCACAGCATGTTGTATTTTACACATTGGTAGTTTGTCCAATCTGTTGGGCACGGTCTTTCATTGAATATTCAGATTCAGATTCAGATTCAGTTTATTGTCATTCAGAAACCACAAATGCAATGCAGTTAAAAAATGAGACAACGCTCCTCCAGAATGATATCACAAAAGCATATGAAGAAAATGTCTCAGGGTTGTATATGGTGACATATCTATATTGGATAATAAATTTACTTTGAACTTTGAAGTACATACAATAGTTACTGTTTTTATCACTGAATATCCGCTGTTCACTCATGAATCACAGAAGATAAGAGCAAAGTGAACTCTTTGCCAATAGGCCCAACTCATTACTCAAAGGTTCAAAGGTTCATTTATTATCAAAGTATCTATGCAGCATACAACTCTGAGATTCGTCTTCTCCAGATAGCCATGAAACAAGGCAAACCATGGCTGTCATTCAAAGAAAAATTGCCCGCAAATTTAAATCACAACAGCAACAAGAGCATCAAACCCTGCCCCCCCATGCAGGAAAACAAGTCGGCACACTGGGAGAACATCAAACCCCAACCCCTCACACACAAAAAATGCTGGCAAATCCTGCCAAATTTAAATCACGCAGCAGCAGCAAGAGCATGAACCAGCCCCCTCATGCAGAGACCAAACAAATCGGGGGAACTGCGAGAACATCAAACCCCAAACTCCAACCCCCACACACAAAAACTTTCATGTTGTGCCAAAATTAAATTGTTCAGAAGGCGACAAGAAAGGATGGGTGAAGACACAGAGTATGAAAGACAAAAGCATTGAAAAAAAGTCCAAATTCAGATGTGTTCACCAGGTCTGTAAGGATATCACGCAACGCCATGTGATCCACCAATCATCTAGCTGGCGTTAAGTTGGTATGAGATGCTTCCTGTGAAGAAAAACTGCTCTTGGTTTCTAAAAAAAAATCATTTACTGCTTCATTTGGCAGTAAAGATATTTATTATCTATCTATATATTATGGCTGGGATTTAAAGAATCAAGGGACAGCACTGCATTCAGTGTACCAACAGTTTTCTGTGGGTGCCATCATGGGCATGTGCCATAGGTACACCAACCCCAGCAATAAATAGTAACGTTCTTTTAATTTTCTCAGTCACTCGACATACTCACACATTTGCCTTCATGAAACATCCGCTCCTCATCTCAAAGCTGTGCCATCTCCCACTATTTAGGTAATATACTTCCTTTGTCTGCACAGCGTCAACTCTCTGATACCTCCTCTTATTTACCCCTTGATCATGACCCCACTAAGGAGCACCAGGCCATTGTCTCCTATACCATCACCAACCTTATCAGCTCTGGGGATCTCCCATCCACTGCTGCCAACCTCATAGTTCCCACACCCCGCACTTCCCGTTTCTACCTCCTACCCAAGATCCACAAACCTGCCTGTCCAGGTAGACCTATTGTCTCAGCTTGCTCCTGCCCCACTGAACTCATTTCTGCATACCTTGACACTGTCTTATCCCCCCTTGTTCAATCTCTTCCCACCTATGTTCGTGACACTTCTCATGCTTTGAATTTTTTCAATGATTTTAAGTTCCCTGGCCCCCACCGTCTTATTTTCACCATGGACGTCCAGTCCCTATATACCTCCATCTCCCACCGAGATGGTCTCGAAGCTCTTCGGTTTTTTTTTGGATTCCAGACCTAACCAATTCCCCTCTACCACCCCTCTCCTCCGTCTAGCGGAATTAGTTCTTACTCTCAATAATTTCTCCTTTGGCTCCTCCCACTTCCTCCAAACCAAGGGTGTAGCCATGGGCACCCGTATGGGTCCCAGTTATGCCTGCCTGTTTGTTGGCTTTGTGGAACAGTCCATGTCCCAAGGCTATACCGGTATCCATCCCCCTCTTTCCCTTCACTACATCGACGACTGCATTGCCGCTGCCTCCTGCACGTATGCTGAGCTCGTCAACTTCATTAACTTTGCCTCCAACTTTCACCCTGCCCTCAAATTTACCTGGTCCATTTCCGACACCTCCCTCCCCTTTCTTGATCTTTCTGTCTCCATCTCTGGAGACGGCCTATCTACTGATATCTACTATAAGCCTACAGACTCTCACAGCTACCTGGACTATTCCTCTTCCCACCCTTTCTCTTGCAAAAAGGCTATCCCCTTCTCACAATTCCTCCGTCTCTGCCGCATCTGCTCTCAGGATGAGGCTTTTCACTCCAGGACGAAGGAGATGTCTTCCTTTTTTAAACAAAGGGGATTCCCTTCGTCCACCATCAACTCTGCTCTCAAACGCATCCCTCCCATTTCCCGCACATCTGCCCTCACCCCATCCACCCACCACCCCACTGGGGATGGAGTTCCCCTTGTCCTTACCTACCACCCCACCAGCCTCCAGGTCCAACGTATAATTCTCCGTAACTTCCGCCACCTCCAACGGGATCACATCTTTCCCTCCCCCCCTTTCTGCTTTTCACAGGGATCGCTCCCTACGCAACTCCCTTGTCCACTCGTCCCCCCCCCCCCCCATCCCTTCCTACCGATCTCCCTCCTGGCACTTATCCTTGTAAGCGGAACAAGTGCTACACCTGCCCTTACACTTCCTCCCTCACCACCATTCAGGGCCCCAGACAGTCCTTCCAGGTGAGGCGACACTTCACCTGTGAGTTGGCTGGTGTGGTATACTGCGTCTGGTGCTCCCGGTGTGGCCTTTTATATATTAGTGAGACCCGACACAGACTGGGAGACCATTTCGCTGAACACATATGCTCGGTCCGCCAGAGAAAGCAGGATCTCCCAGTGGCCACACATTTTAATTCCACATCCCATTCCCATTCTGATATGTCTACCCATGGCCTCCTCTACTGTCAAAATGAATCCAAACTCAGGTTGGAGGAACAACACCCTATATACCGGCTGGATAGCCTCCAACCTGATGGCATGAACATTGACTTCTCTAACTTCCGTTAATGCCCCTCCTCCCCTTCTTACCCCATCCCTGACATATTTAGTTGTTTGCCTGTTCTCCATCTCCCTCTGGTGCTTCCCCCCCCCCCCCCCCCCTTTCTTTCTCCCGAGGCCTCCCATCCCATGATCCTTTCCCTTCTCCAGCTCTGTATCACTTTCACCAATCACCTTTCCAGCTCTTAGCTTCATCCCACCCCCTCTGGTCTTCTCCTATCATTTTGCATTTCCCCCTCCCCCCGCTACTTTCAAATCTCTTACTATCTTTCCTTTCGGTTAGTCCTGACGAAGGGTCTCGGCCCAAAACGTCGACAGTGCTTCTCCCTATAGATGCTGCCTGGCCTGCTGTGTTCCACCAGCATTTTGTGTGTGTTGTTGTCTGAATTTCCAATGTCTGCAGATTTCCTCGTGTTTGCTCTTTAAATATACTTTCTTTTCTCCTTTACTGGGGAAAAAGTATAATTCTATATTTTTCCCATATTATGATCGATTTGCCTCATCTTTGCCCACTCATATTACCTATCCATATCCCTCATAAACTTTGCTGTGTCATCTTCATAACCCATTTCTGTATTAAGTAGGCAGCCTTCATATTTTTTCTAATCCCTTGATCTTCAAATAGTGCTTCCCTCATCTGGTCAAAGTAACGTTATTCCTGACCTCCACTGCTGCCTGTGTGAAGTTTGCACGTTCTTCCTGTAATCCAAGGATCCCCGCTGCTTCAGTTTCATCCCACATCCCAAAATCAAACTGGTTAGTAGGTTATTTAATCACTGTAAATTGCCCTAATGTAGGTTGCTGGTAGAATCTGGGGACAGTTGATGTTAATGTAGGGAGAATATTACGAGCACCACAGTAGTATAGTTGTTGGTACAGCACTATTATTACAGCTTAGGTTTTTGGAGTTCAGTCCTAGGAGTTTACAAAGATAGAGGGCTGTAGGTAACTCTAGGTAATTTCTAAGGTAGGGACATGTTCAGCACAGCTTTGTGGGCTGAAGGGCCTGAATTTTGCTGTAGGTTTTCTATGTTTCTATGTAATGTAATTTTCATCACTGAATTCTGACAACTGTTTCCCAAGACGTGGGAAATGGTTGATAGATTATAGACTCTCCTTGTAAACCATTATGGTCAGAAGTCAGGAATATGCTCCAGGGATATCCATCCTCACACATTTTTCGATGAACAAATTAATAAAAAGGAATAAATTGAACAGGCAGAATACAGGGTTAATGGCAGGCAGTGTGGAGGAACAGAGGAATCTTGGAGTTCTCATTTGTAGATTCCTCAAAGTTGATAGTGTTTTTAAGAAGGTGGGGGATTGAGTTCAACAGCTGCAAGGTAATGTCGATGATCTATAAACCTCTGGTTAGACCACAATTGGAATATTGTGTTCGCTTCTGGTCGGCTGATTATAGGAAGGATGTGGAAGCTTCAGAGGGGGTGCAGAGGAGATTTATCACTTTGAACTACATTGTCTTCATGAAAAGTGCTCTTATAATAAGTTATTATTTTTAATTTTTTTTTTCAGTCCATGCGGGTAAACCCTGAGGTATGGGCATAGCCAAGCACACTTACTTCTCAATTGCTAGGAACTTTCAGATTATTCTAGTGGTGTTTGGTATTGTGGCTTTCTGGAGATTTACATAAATATTATTGTATAGGTCTAATTGTTTAATGCTATGGTGTAGTGTCTCTAGATATAGATATTACCATGGGGACAATGTCTGTCCTTTTCATGTTCCATAGTCTTTCAACTTCCTCTTTTACTTCAGCTTATTTCTGGTGTTCTTCACTTATTGATTTCTGTATGTTACGTGTCTTTGGAGTGAGCTAATAAGTAAGCTGTTTTTGCTTGTTTATCCTGTAATATTATATCCAGATGGTTATTATAGCTTGTCCTATCTGTAATGATCGATCGGTCATTGTATAATTTGGAGGACTCTGACTCTCAGACTGGATCAGGCTTGTATTTACAGTAAAGTGTGGTGTCTTTTGTGAGTCTGTATTTTAAAACAAGGTTTTGGTGAACGATATTTGCCAATTGATTGTATCTGTGCAAATAATCAGACTGAGTTAGACTGCGGCGGTATCCTGAAATACGCTGGATTGTTTCTGATTTCTCTCGGCATTTTCTGTATTGATCATCTTGAATTTGTTGGACTTTTATTATGTATTTTTGGTTTTCTGTTGTGTTGATCATCTGGCCGTGTATTGCCACAAGGAACCTCTCTGTTCATGGGAAGAGGTCCCCAACTCAGAGCCAGGTGTTTGACGCTTCCATGTCGACATCTAGTCTCAGATCACGAGGATGTCTTCCACGGAGGGTCAACCTCCCATTGGTTAACGTTTTCTTCTATAGTGATTATTTCTTCATTTTTCTGGATTGTGCTCTCATTTAAATTTAGTGGTGTGTTCTTCTTATCAGAATTGTGTATGCTCATGTGTAGTACTGAAACCTGTTTTCGTAGATAAAACTACATCCTCAGAAGTTTTATCTAACTATTGTGTAAATTTTTAATGTCTGTTATTCCTCTTCCTCCTTTTGTTCTAGGCAGTGTTAATCTAAGTGTGTTTGAGTGTACATAAAGTGTTCTGAAATTTGTCATTTCAGTTCTTATTTTTTCTTTGTAAATTTTCCAGATCAGTTTCAGATCAAGACATTATGCCAAAAGAATATGTTATTGGATGTAGCAGAAGTATTTATTGCCTTTGTTATGTTATTACTATTGAACTGTTTTGCAGACTTTCTTAGCCTTGAAGTAAATTCTCTCATAAGTTTTCCCTTTATTGCAGTATGATCTGTTTTCTTTGCTTGTTGACATCCCAGATATTTACGTTCATATTTCACATTCATCCATCGGTTGTATTGTATCCTGCTACTCCGTTTTGTATTCTATTTGCTTTATTGCACCTTTCTTTATGTTTAATGTTCTGCATTTATCAAGTCCAAAGTTCATTAATATTTGTTTTTTCCAGCTCAAGCTGGTAAAACCTGAGGTAAAAGCATAGCCAAACATACTCATTTGTCAATTGCAAGGAACTTTTGGACTATTTCAGTGGTGTTTAGTATTATGGCTTTCTGAAGATTTACATAGATATTACTGTGTAGCTCTAATTGTTTAATGCTATTGTATAGTGCCTTTGGGGTGATACCAATTGTAGATATTACTATTGGGACAATGTATGCCCTGTTCATGTTCCAAAGTCTTTCAATTTCCTCTTTTAATTCAGCATATTTATTGATTCCTGTATGTTATTTGTGTTTGGAATGGCTATATCTATTAAATAAGTTGTTCTTGCTTGTTTATTCTGTATTATTATATCCAGATGGTAATTATCGAATGTCCAATCTGTAATAACTGATCGATCATAATATAACTCATGGTATTCTGACTGTAAAACCGGACCAAGCTTGTATTTATAGTAAGGTGTGGTTCCATTTATGAGTTTGTATTTAAAGCAAGTTTTTGATGAATGATGTTTGCCACATGATTGTGCCTGTGTAAGTAATCAGATTGTGTTAAACTGCTACAGGATCCTGTAATGTGTTGGATTGTTTCTGGTTTTTCTCAGCATTTTCTACATTAATCAGCTTGAATTTGTTGGTGTTTCGTTATGTATTTTTGATAATTTTTGTGGTAACCACCTAGTCCTGTATTATTATTATTATCATCATCAGGATGATGCCCAAATTAGAAAACATGTCTTATGAGGAAAGGTTCAGCAAGTTAGGGCTTTTCCCTTTGGAGCAAAACTGGATGAGTGGTGACTTGATAGAGGTGTATAAGATGATGAGAAGCTTTGATAGAGTGGACAGTTTGCACCTTTTTCCTAGGGAGAACGGTTATAACAATGAAGCATCATTTTAAGGTGATTGCAGGACAGTAGGGGCAGGAATTTCAGAGGCAGTTTTCACACAGGGAGTGGTGGGTGCATGGAATGCACTGCCTGGGTGGTGGTAGAGTCAGATACATTAGGGACATTTAAATGATTCTTAGACAAAAGAAAAATGGAGGGCTATGTGGGAGGGAAGGGATAGATTGATCTTGGAGTAGGTTAAAGGGTTGGCACAAAAGGGTGGGCCGAATGGCCTGACTTTGCTGTGATGTTCTATGTTTGCTATTGTATAGATACTTATTGATACAACTCCAGGCTGAGCTGCAGAGGGAGTGGATTAATGCCGTGTGCAAGAACACTCAATCCTGATTACTGCTTGGAATGCCCAGGGCAAAGCCAAAAAAATAAAATCTGTGACATCCTCTGAGCTGGGCCAGAGTGCATGGGAATTAATTAAGTCGATAGTTTGGAATTTTAATTTGTTTCGTCATGGATGCAATCAGAGTAAACTGTCTGGACTTTTCAAAGACTTCTTGATTACACAGGGAGCTCAACAGAAAAATGCAGGGCTATTAAAAGCTATTCATGTCTTGCAGTAACTTCAATCTAAAGCAGGAAGAATGAGTCACTCCAAATCAAATATTGCACTTTTCAATTTATTGCAAACTTGTGAAGTTTATTTGGTTTCATTGAGGAGGGATTTTGATATCTTACACCAGTAAAATAATATTTTATCAGTTAAAAACATTTAGAGCAACCTTCAGATGTTGAAGCCAAATTCAAATGTATTTTAGCATTATAAACTTCAAGTATTTTATTTTGTGGTTCCTAAGGTTGTTATAGCTGGGGGTGGTAATGGGGATAAAGTCCCACTACCTCTTCAATGTTCTCAATGGTTTATGCCTCACATAGCCTCCGACGACCAAGTCCAACTCCTTGCCTCCATGTGTGGCTTTCTGCAGCTACTATTGACAGGAGAAGGGCCAAAGGCAGGTTACTTGTGCCTTAAAACCAGTCGCTTCAGGCAGATGGGGCTGGCAGCTCATCTAGGAGAAGGAAAGCTCTGATCTCAACCCTCGATTGTCTCGTAGCTAAACCCACTCATTGGGGAAAGCTTTGGGGAAAATTCCAGAGATTAAGGCCCTAAGGCAATCCTACATTGAGTTCAACGCTAACTGGAAACTCCTGCAATGCTGCTGGTGCCAAACTGTATCTGTGTCTGCTGTTCATTTCAAGATGCATGGAGAAGGGGAGTTAGCTACACGGGCAACAGCTTGTTCTCCATATCGTACTGCCCAGGCTTGTGTATCTAGACAGCTAGGACGCAACAGCCATGGTGGACTCTGACCAACGGAGGCCTCATTTAATTTTGCTAAGGTTTCTCCATGATCACAACAAGCCAACCATGATCTAGATTGCTGCTTTCCACTGATGGGGGTCACTGGGGGAGAGCTGCACTATTGGAGTTAACCCGACAAAGTCGGGCCTTGGTGAATCCTCATTAGGAAAGTTCACTGCCGCTCTTGCCTCTATACCTAAGGAAGATATGATGAATTCTGTTATGTTTTGCAACCCCTGAAACTAATTGAAAGAAAAACACAGGAGCCAGGATATGTTTTGTTTATCTTTACTGAGGCGACCTTATATGATGTAGTGGTGAAATGATTAAATGATTTATGTAAACAAACAACGAATGCTTTACAATATTACTCAAGAATTACTGAAATATTGAATACACTACAAATACTATCAGCAGATGTTCAAGGTCAAGTTCAAGTTTAATTGATATTTAACCACACTCATGTATATAGCTAAACAAAGCAGTGTTCCACTGGGGCTAGGGTGCAAAACACAATAAAGACAGTTACACACAGCACACGAGTGAATCTGCAGATGCTGGAAATAAATAAAAACACAAAATGCTGGCAGAACTCAGCAGGCAAGACAGCATCTATGGGAGGAGGTAGTGACAACGTTTCGGCCCGAAACCCTTCATCAGGATGTTGTCTGGTGTGGTGAACTACCTCCACACCGGACACGCCCCCTGCTGACTGCTCCTGTGGCTCCTCCCACAGACCCCGGTATAAAGGCGATTGAGGCCTGAGCCCGGCCTCTCAGTCTCCAGGATGTAGTATGGTGGTCAACCACTGCTTGTTCCTTCTTCCAGTCAATAAAAGCCGATATCTCGCCTTTACGTCTCAGAGAGAGTTATTGATGGTGCATCAATTTTATTGACTGGAAGTTTTAAAACATGGAAAGTGTTTTACGTCTGGAAAGATTGGATTTGGACCCCCAGGACCCTGAAGCAGCTCTTGCCTTTGAACTCTGGCTTGCATGCTTCCAATCATACTTGGAGGAGGTTAGTGCAACTGAACCCGCTGTTATGCACTGAATTCTCCTCTCGAGGGTCACCCCGAAAGTTTACTCACTTATCAGGGGCCTGTCGACCTACGAAGGGGCACTGGACGCCCTCAAAAGACAGTACCTGCGGCCGGTGAACACCGTCTACGCAAGACATCGCTTAGCTACGCGACGACAGCGGCCTGGAGAATCGAGCGCGAGCCCTACAGACACTCGTCCGAACTTGTGACTGCAAAACTCTCACGGCGGAACAGCATGCGGAACTCTTGGTACGAGACGCCTTTGTTACAGGAATCAGGTCAGTGTATGTGCGTCAGTGGCTGCTGGAAAATGCCGATCTTACCTTACGCTCGGCGATCGAGACGGCCGACCCGCTGGAGGCTGCGCTGCACAACGCTGATGCTGTCCAGCCGTGCGATCCCCCGCCGGTCCCGTGGATGCCTCAGACCCCGCCACCGCCAGTTCCCACGAGCGAATTCGCCAACACCGCTGCCAGTTGCGATTCCACGAACTCCCCGAACCTGACCACAGCTGCGGCCAGTCAAAAGCCCGTGCAGTGTTACTCCTGCGGACTCGAAAAACACCCCCGAAAACGTTGCCCGGCCGAGAAGCAACCTGCTCCAGCTGTGGGAAGAAGGGCCATTTCGCCAAGGTCTGTAAGTCTAAACCACGAGCGGGGTCGGGCAGCGCTGCGTGTGAGACATGGGATCCGCCATCTTGCCTGCCCGCCTCGCGCGAGGCATGGGGGCCACCATCTTGCATGCCCGGATGTGGGCGGCCATCTTTGTTGGCGTCAACATAACCCGCCCCCGACCCACCGGTGCTTACCGGGCACCAAGACAGCAGTTCAACTCTGGCCACTGTAACCCTTGACCAAAGCGCCCCACATCAGCTTGCAAGGTCAATGATGGACATCCTGGTGGAGGGGCACAGGACTAGCTGCCTGTTTGACACGGGCAGCACTGAGAGTTTTATTGACCCAGACACAGTGCAACGCTGTGGACTTGTGACACGGCCGGTAAGCCAGAGGGTCACCGTGGCTTCTGGGTCACATTCCACAGACATCCGGGTGGGTTGTGTAGCGACATTGGTGGTGCAGGGCACAGAATATCAGAACTTTGCGCTACTGGTCATGCCTCAACTGTGCGCACCTGTGCTATTGGGGCTGGACTTCCAGAGCCACCTCAAAAGTGTGACTATGGATATGACGGGCCCCTCCCACCACTCACTGTCAGGAATCCTCAGTTTGATGGGTCTTCGTCACATACCCCGTTACTGCACACACACACCGAACCACACGTCCCGCCCAGCACCATGCCGACAGCTGCGCTACTGACACCACTTGCAGCCTCTCCACACTCAATATCCCTCCCCCACCGCTGTTCGCCAACCTGACCCCCGACTGTAAACCTGTGGCAACTAAAAGCAGGAGGTACAGCGCGGGGGACAGGGCCTTCATTCAGTCAGAGGTGCAGCGGCTGCTCGGGGAGGGGACCATTGAGCCAAGCACAAGCCCTTGGAGGTCCCAGGTGGTTGTTGTTCGGACCGGGCAGAAAAATAGGCTGGTCGTGGACTATAGTCAAACAATCAATAGGTTCACGCAGCTTGACGCATACCCCCTATCCCGCATCGCGGATATGGTCAACCAGATAGCTCAGTACAAGGTGTACTCGACCATAGACCTGAAATCCGCTTACCACCAGCTCCCCATCCGCCCGGAGGACCGCCCCTACACCGCCTTCGAGGCGGGCGGCAGGCTCTATCACTTCCTGCGCGTCCCATTTGGTGTCACAAATGGTGTCTCTGTCTTCCAGAGGGAAATGGATCGGATGGTGGACCAGTACCAACTGAAGGCCACATTTCCCTACCTGGATAACATCACCATCTGTGGTCACGACTGGCCGGATCACAACACCAACCTCCAACAATTTTTCCAAGTGGCCAAAGCCCTGAACTTTACTTATAACAGGGACAAGTGTGTGTTCGGAACCACCCAACTCGCTATCCTTGGGTATGTCGTGGAGAACGGGGTCATTGGCCCTGATCCCGACCGTATGCGCCCCCTGTTAGAACTCCCTCTTCCCACCACCCTCAAAGCCCTCAGACGGTGTCTGGGCTTCTTTTCCTATTATGCCCAATGGGTCCCTCACTATGCAGGCAAGGCCCGCCCCCGGTCAAGTCCACCGCATTTCCCCTCACAGCCGAGGCCCGCGTGGCCTTCAGCCGCATTAAAGAGGACATTGCCAAAGCAACGATGCATGCGGTGGACGAGACCATTCCCTTCCAAGTAGAGAGTGACGCCTCCGATTTCACGCTGGCTGCTACCCTCAATCAGGCAGGAAGGCCAGTAGCATTCTTCTCTTGTACCCTTCAGGGCCCTGAAATTCGGCACTCCACGGTGGAGAAAGAAGCCCAGGCCATAGTGGAAGCTATTAGGCACTGGAGGCACTATCTCGCCGGCAAAAGGTTCACCTTGCTGACCCACCAGCACTCAGTTGTGTTCATGTTCAGCAACCAACAGCGGGGGAAAATCAAAAATGATAAAATTTTGTGGTGGAGAATAGAACTCTCCACTTACAACTATGATATCCTGTACCGGCCTGGAAGGCTGAATGAGCCCCCTGATGCCCTTTCCCGGGGAGCGTGTGTTAGCGCACAGCTCAACCAGCTATACGCCCTCCATGCACATCTTTGCCATCCGGGGGTCACCCGATTTTACCATTTCGTGAAAGCCCAGAACCTGCCGTACTCCCTGGAGGACATCAGGACGATGACCAGGGACTGCCAATTCTGCGCTGAGTGCAAACCGCACTTCTACCGTCCTGAAACGGCACAACTTATCAAGGCCACCCGCCCCTTTGAGCGACTGAGTGTTGACTTTAAGGGCACCCTTCCCTCCACCGACCGCAATGTCTACTTTCTCAACATTATCGACGAGTACTCGCGGTTCCCCTTTGCCATCCCCTGCCCCGACACCACTACCACATCCGTCATAAAAGCCCTGCGCCAGCTCTTCACTCTGTTCGGATATCCCTGCTATATCCACAGTGATAGAGGGTCCTCCTTTATGAGTGACGAGTTGCGCCAGTACCTGCTGGCTAGGGGCATTGCTACTAGTCGGACCACGAGCTATAATCCCTGGGGAAATGGACAGGTGGAGAGGGAGAATGCCACAGTGTGGAAGGCCACACTTTTAGCCCTTAAGTCAAAAGGGTTGCCGGTCTCTCGATGCCTCGGTCCTCCCCGAGGCACTCCACTCTATCCGCTCCCTGTTATGTACGTCCACCAATGCCACCCCTCACGAGCGCCTATTCTCTTTTCCCAGGAAGTCTGCCACTGGGACCACCCTACCGGCTTGGCTGACATCCCCAGGGCCAGTGCTGCTCCGGAAACATGTGAGGAGCAATAAATACTCCCCGCTGGTCGAGAGGGTTCACCTTCTACATGCGAACCCCCAGTATGCTTACGTGATCTTACCTGATGGGCGGGAGGACACGGTCTCCGTCCGCAACCTGGCGCCCGCAGGAGCAGCAGACCACTACCCCGAACACTCCAAGGTGACTATGGACCCTGTACCCGAGGTGACACAGCGCACATCGAGCCCTACACAGACTCCTCACGACACTCCTATACCGGGCGTCTCGTACGCGTATATACCAGGCGCCTCGCACACACGCGAGGGATCACTGACGCCTAGTGGGCTGACACCTCCAGTTAGGCCAGAACCAGCACAACCTCCGTCTCCGATGCAATCACCACCGGCACCTGTGCAATCGCAGCCGGAGCTACGTAGATCGCAGCGACTGATTCAACCACCTGATAGACTTAACCTGTAAATATACTTGTAAGAAACTTCGCCACATGGGGACTCTCTTTTAAAACAAAGTGGGGTTGAATGTGGTGAACTACATATACCTGTCTGGACACGCCCCCCGCTGACTGCTCCTGTGGCTCCTCCCACAGACCCCGGTATAAGGGCGATTGAGGCCTGAGCCTGGCCTCTCAGTCTCCAGGATGTAGTATGGTGGTCAACTACTGCTTGTTCCTTCTTCCAGTCAATAAAAGCCGATATCTTGCCTTTACGTCTCAGAGAGAGTTATTGATGGTGCATCATCTGGCCTGCTGAGTTCTGCCAGCATTTTGTGTTTTTACACACAGCACACATAGTTTTAGCACGTACTTTGTCCCTTCCTCAACCCCATTCCCTGGCGTTCTCCCCGTAACCTTTGATGCCGTGTCCAATCAAGAACCTATCAAGCTCTGCCTTAAATACACCCAACAACCTGGCCTCCATAGCTGCCTGTGGTAACACATTCCACAAATTCATCACCCTCTGGCTAAAGAAATTTTTCTGCATCTCTGTTTTAAATGACGCCCCTCTAACCTGAGGCTGTGTCCTCTTGTCCCAGGCTCCCCCACCATGGGAAACACCTGTGGTGAACTACATATACCTGTCTGGACTGCTCTTCCCACAGACCCCTGTATAAAGGCGATTGAGGCCTGAGCCCGGCCTCAGTCTCCAGGATGTAGTGTTGTTCATTCTTCCAGTCAATGAAAGCCGATATCTCGCTTCTTACGTCTCAGAGTGAGTTATTGATGGTGCATCAACACCCTTTCCACATCTACTCTGTCTCAGCCTTTGAACGTTCGAAAGGTTTCAACAAGATCCCCCTTCATCCTTCTAAATTCCAGCGAGTACAGATGGAGGCAATCCAGCTTGTCTTCCGGGAGTGAACATTGGAGAGCAGCATCAACGGGACAGGCAGCAGTCCCCAACCCAGCATGGATCCCAGTGCACCCTCTGTGCCTCCGTCTCCTACCACACTGCCTCTGGAGCCTCCTCTTCTGGGGGGACTGCAACAGGCGACGCCGTGGCATGTGATCTTGTCCGCACAACAACCAAGGGCAAGCGATTGACATAAGAACCTCTCACCTTACTAAGCACACAGTTCAAGCAACACCATTAAAATCTTCTTATTGGATGCGCTTAGTGGGGGAAGCCAGAGAGTAGTAGTGGATGGTTGCCTCTCTGATTGGAGGGCTGTGACTAGTGATGTGCCACAGGGATTGGTGCTAAGTGAGCTGTTGTTAATGACTGAGGTGATAACGTGGTAAACGAGATCAACAACTTTGACATTGCACCAAGATTGGGAGCATTGCGGGCAGTGAAGAAGGCTATCAAAGTTTCCAAGGTGATCTGCACAAGCTGGGAAAATAGTCTGAGAATGGCAGATGGAATTTGATGCAGATGAGTGCAAGGTGTTGCAGCTTGGGAGGACAAACCAGGGTAGGACTTACACAGTGAATAGTAGGGCACTGAGGTGTGTGGTAAAGAATGTGTTTGCAACCAAGGAAGACTAGTAAAGGTTCACTCCAGTGATTCCAGGGTTGCCTGGTTTGTTGTAAAAGCAGTGATTAAGCAGATTGCTTATCGTCTAGCAGACTCTTCCTCCCTGCTCCATCTGTCAATCACCTGAATTCATCTATTGCTTATTAGCTCTTGCTCTGCCTCTTTCCCTTCACCTCTTTATACAGGCTACCTTCCTTTATCTTTCAGTCCGAATGAAGGTTCTCAGCCCAAAATGTGAAAAAAAAGCTCATTTTTCTATGCACACAGATCCTTTGAGTTCCTCCAGCAGGTTTTTTTTTGCTGCATGTCTATTGTGTCTTGTGGTTAGAAATGTTAAAGTGAACCTAAGTCGGGCTCAGGTGGAACAGTTTGAAGAAGCATATGGCAGATATCTCTGATATCCTACATTACAATATGAAAACTTAGGAAATTGGAGCTCGATTATGCACTTCCGCCATTCAATAAAATCACTCCCACTCAACGTCACAGAAGTTAGTGTCCTTGTTGCAATCACAGAGGTACTTGTGGGAGCTTGCTGAGTACAAATTGGATGCTGCACTGCCTAGCTAGAGTGGATGTAGTGAGGATGTTTCCTATATTGCGAGAGTGTAGGGTCAGAGGGCACATCTTCATATTTCCCTTTAGAACAGGGCTTCCCAACCTTTTTTTATGCCACAGATCTCTACCAATCCCTACCGTTAACCGTAAACCTGTTTTAGAATAGAGATGAAGAGGAATTTCTTTAGCCAGAGAATGTGGAATTCATTGCTCCGACAGTTGTGGAGGCCAAGTCATTGGGTATATTTAAAGTGGACGTTGATAGACTCTTGATTAGTAAGTGAGACAAAGGTTATGGGGTCAAGGCAGGAGAATGGGGTTGAGAGGGATAATAAATCGGCCATGATGGAATGGAGAAGGAGACATGATGGACAGAATAGCCTAATTCTGTTTCTATATCTTAAGGTCTTATGGGTACATCTGTGGTAAATGTGGTAACTGAAAGTGGACTTCATTAGGGTGAGGTCATGAAAAATGTGATATAAATGTAATCTCTTTGCCACCTGGAGCAGTTGCTGGAGAATTTCTTTTTCAAAACAATCCAATTTTTCAGAAAACGGAAGTTCTTTTTTAACTTTCAATTAGCGTGCTATCTTTGGAATGATTTCCCAGTGAGGCATAATATTGTGAAGGAATTAAGTGCCTTGTAAGTTATGAACTTGGGGAATAGGAGCAGTAGCAGGCCATCTCACCTCTTAAGACTCCTCCATCATAAGGTACCATTGGTGATGTCAGATTCCAGTTCCATTAATTCCAAATGTGTTGTTGAGGCTTGTTATTTGTTAGTGTGATCCTAGTAGTGTATATGCCACCTTCTTCTCAAGCTCTGTCCCACAAGATATTATTTTTAAGAAATGAAGAGTTTTTATTTGTACAATACATCCCCTAAGTTTAATAAACACAAGTTTGTGAAGAAACAAATGAGAGAAGGTGCGTTGCAATTTCCAATTGTAACAAATTCTGAAATTATCCAGGAAGTCTAGAAGATAATATGCTGAAGGGATTAGTTTAGCCAGGCATTTAACTACTAGTTTAATTAGTTCAGCATGACATCATGAGGCGAAGGGCCTGTCCCTTAGCTGTACTGTTCTATGTTGTATGTTCAATGGCAAATACAGTATAAGACCATAAGACATAGATCATACAACATAGCGGAATAATTAGACCATTCAGCCCATTGAGTCTGCACTGCCATTCCATCATGGGTGATTTACTATCCCTCTCAACTGCATTCTCCTGCCATCTCCCCATAAACTTTGACACTCTTGACTATTCAAGAACCTATTAACCTCCGCTGTAAATATACCTACTGTCTTGGCCTCCATAGCTGTCAGTGGCAAGGAATTCTACAGATTCACTAACCTCAGGCTAAAGAAATCGCTCCTCAATGCCATTCTAAAGAGATGACCTCCTATTCTGTACCCTCTGGTCCTAGACTCCCCCACTATAGGAAACTTCTGTCCATGCCCACTCTATCTAGATTGTAACACTATCTATTAAGAAGGAAAGGAAAAGAAGGGATTATTCACCAATTAGCTTCTCAATAGCAGCATATTGAAATGCAACGTTAAGGATTTAGTAATGAGATTTCTAAAAAACCCAATTTGATTATGCACAGACAACAAGCAGCGGGAAATCAGTTGGTGCTCATGACAATCTTAATTTTCCAGTAGGTGACATACAGAGCGTAATGAGAAGCAATGGACCTTGTTCTGCTTCCTAAGAATATCTGCTCATCCTGGTTCAGAAGTGTATGGTGCGTTGGCCTTCTTTAGTTGGGAGATTGAGTTCAAGAGCCATGTTGAAATATTACAGCTCTATAAAACTCCTGGTTAGAGCACACTTGAGATATTGTGTTCGGTTCTATTCACCTCACTTTAGGAAGGATTTAGGGAGGGAGCAGGATGCTGCCTGGATTAGAGAGCATGTCTTATACTGATATGTGGAGTGGGCTAGGGCTTTTCTCCTTGGAGCAAAGAAGAACTTGACAGAGGCATGGATAGAGTATATAGCCTGAGACATTTTCCCAGGGTGGAAATGGCTTGTATGAGGGAGCATAACTTAAAGTGTTTGGACAAAATTATAGGAGGATGTTGGAGGTAGGTTTTTTACACAAAGAATGGTAGGTACATGGAATTCCACGGGCAGTGGTAGAGGCAGATACAGGAAGGATATTTAAGAGACTCTCAGATAGGCATATGGATGATAGAGAAATGGAGGGCTATGTGGGAGAAAAGGGCCAGATTAATCTTAGAGTAAGTTAGAAGGTTGGCACAACTTTGTGACCCAAAGGGCCTGTACTGTGCTGTACTGTTCTATGTTCTATGAAGATGCTTCTGAGCTATTTGATACTGAAGGTACATTCTGTACCTTTGTCACTCTCAGTAGTCCTACACATTACTCTGCAAGGAGGAGACAGACAGACAGACAGACAGACTGACATAATTTATTGATCCTGAGGGAAATTGGGTTTCGTTACAGTCGCACCAACCAAGAATAGTGTAGAAATATAGCAATATAAAACCATAAATAATTAAACAATAATAAATAAATTATTCCAAGTAGAAATAAGTCCAGGACCAGCCTATTGGCTCAGGGTGTCTGATACTCCGAGGGAGGAGTTGTAAAGTTTGATGGCCACAGGCAGGAATGACTTCCTATGACGCTCAGTGTTACATCTCAATGGAATGAGTCTCTGGCTGAATGTACTCCTGTGCCTAACCAGTACATTATGGAGTGGATGGGAGACATTGTCCAAGATGGCATGCAACTTGGACAGCATCCTCTTTTCAGACACCACCGTCAGAGAGTCCAGTTCCACCCCCACAACATCACTGGCCTTACGAATGAGTTTGTTGATTCTGTTGATGTCTGCTACCATCAGCCTGCTGCCCCAGCACACAACAGCAAACATGATAGCACTGGCCACCACAGACTTGTAGAACATCCTCAGCATCGTCCGGCAGATGATAAAGGACCTCAGTCTCCTCAGGAAGTAGAGACGGCTCTGACTCTTCTTGTAGACAGCCTCAGTGTTCTTTGACCAGTCCAGTTTATTGTCAATTCGTATCTCCAGGTATTTGTAATCCTCCACCATGTCCACACTGACCCCTTGGATGGAAACGGGGGTCACCGGTGTCTTAGCCCTCCTCAGGTCCACCACCAGCTCTTTAGTCTTTTTTACCGTAAGCTGCAGATGATTCTGCTCACACCATGTGACAAAGTTTCCCACCGTAGCCCAGTACTCAGCCTCATCTCCCTTGCTGATGCATCCAACTATGGCAGAGTCATCAGAAAACTTCTGAAGATGGCAAGACTCTGCACAGAAGTTGAAGTCCGAGGTGTAGATGGTGAAGAGAAAGGGAGACAGGACAGTCCCCTGTGGAGCCCCAGTGCTGCTGACCACTCTGTCTGACAATATTATTAATGCTTTTTGAGAGGGTGATTTTAGATGCATATCATATTTTTACTGAGTTAAGTATTGTATGTAATTAGTTTTGCTACAATAAGTGTATGGGACATTGGAAAAAATGTTGAATTTCCCCATGGGGATGTATAAAGTATCTATCTATCTATCTATCTACTGTGGTCTGCCAGTCAGGTAATCAATAATCCATGACACCAGGGAAGCATCCACCTGCATCACTGTTGGCTTCTCACCCAGCAGAGCAGGGCAGATGGTGTTGAACACACTGGAGAAGTCAAAAAACATGACCCTCACAGTGCTCGCCGGCTTGTCCAGGTGGGCATAGACCCACGGTTCAGCAAGTAGATGATGGCATCCTCAACTCCTAGTCGGGGCTGGTAGGCGAACTGGAGGGGGTCTAAGTGTGGCCTAACCGTAGGAGAACAAGTCTCTCCAGTGTCTTCATGATGTGGGAGGTCAATGCCGGTCTGTAGTCATTGGAACCACTGGGCCACGGTATCTTCGGTACAGGGATGAGGCAGGACGTCTTCCACAGCACAGGAACCCTCTGGAGACTCAGGCTCAGGTTGAAGATATGGTGAAGTACTCCACATAGCTGTGGGGCACAGGCTTTGAGCACCCTGGGGCTGACACCATCCGGGCCTGCAGCCTTGCTTGGAGTAGTGAGGGGCACTGCATGAGATGATTTCCTTACTCATGTTTGACTTCATGGTACTTGGGCAACATCCAGCACTGTTGGTCACACCATCTGCCTTTCTCTCATTTCCTTCAATCCAGTTGTGACTTACTCTGCCTCTTCCTCTCTCGGTCTCCCAGCTCCTCCACTACATATACAAAATCAAGCTAAATTTATTATCAAAGTACATATGTGTTACCATGTACTAGCTTGAGATTCATTTTCTTGCAGGCATTTACAGGAGACGAAAGAAATACAATAACTTGTATAAAAACTATACACAAACAAAGACTGACAAACAATCAATGGACAAAAGAAGACAAACTGTGCAAATAAACAAAAATAAACAATACTGCGAACACGAGTTGTAGAGTACTTGAAAGTGAGTCTGTAGGTTGTAGAATTAGTTCAGTGTTGAAGTGAGAGAGGTTATCCAGGCTGGTTCAGGAACCTGATGGTTGAAGGGTAATAACTGTTCCTGACTCTGGTGCTAAGGGACCGAAGGCTCCTGCATCTCCTGTCCGAAGGTAGCAGCAAGAAGGGAGCACAACCTGAGTGGTAGGGGCCCTTGATGATGGATTGCTTGCTAAATCAGAGTACTATTGTCAGTCCACAGTCTTGTGGCTGTTTTGTAACACGCCTCTATAAAATGCAGGACATGGCGAGGTTCTGTATAGTGCTGACCTAGTGTTAATAGTTCACCAGACTAATAGGCAGCACGTCCACAGCAAATACCACTATGGCCTATTTATTGCCCCTGCTGTTTACATAGACTAGTATTAATGTTGACATTAATGTGATGCGAGAGAGGAAACTGACAAGTTTTACAACTCATATAAATGAATTGTATTTACATCTGGGTAGATTGAATTTCTTCTCCCTGAGTCCTTTGAAGTCCAATGAAGGATCCCTAGAATCTGCATTGGAGGGACTACTGGTGCTTGAAAGGGCATTTAGGGTGGTTAGGGGCATTATGCACTCTGTCTGCTGTTTATGAATACCCACCATTTTATTACACTGCAGACATTCAAGGCAAAAATTATTCTCATTTGATTTGAACATTTGCAGGCCTTCAGTTACCGGGTGTTGTTGTTGTCAATACATTTTTACAAGGAGCCTTTGGAAAACTCCTCAAAGTGTTTTCTCTGTTTCCTTCGAAACCTCTCGCTGTGGCAGAGTTTGGCTGCTTTGGGAGCTTGGCTCCAGGCTTCAGACTTCAGATTCCGATTTATTTATTATGTGTACGTTGAAACATACCAGTGAAATGTGTTGTTTGTGTTAACAACCAATGTAACCTAAGGATGTGCTCGGGACACGTTCCGGCACTGATATAACATTTCCACAATGCTCGACAGAAGAACACAAGCAGTAACAACATCGATAACAATGCAAACCAAAATCAAAACAAATCCCTTTCCTAACACACACACACACACACACACACACACACACACACACACACACACACACACACACACACACACACACACACACACACACACACACACACACACACACACACACACACACACACACACACACACACACACACACACACACCCTCCATCCGCAGGATAATCTACCTCTGGGCCTCCAGTTCTTGAATATGGACTCTCAAACTTGTAGACTTCGGGCTTCCATCCACCAGTCCCTGGCCCAGACTCACAGACTTGACTTTCGGGCCTCTACCTCCAGACTCACTGACTTTGGTCTTCGACCTTTCGAGCCCTAACCTCTGGACCTGAAGCTGTCTCAGTGCGGTTAGATCCTCAATCCTGGGATTTGGGAACACACTGCCTCAGAAATAACTGTCCTCTGTAGGACTTATAGGATTTGGTGTGCACTGAGTAACTACTGTTTCTTCAATGTCTCGATGTGCTCCCCGTACATTCCTCATGACTCCGCAGCACAGAGGTGAGTTGGAACTGGAATTAGGTTATTGTTGTCAAATGTACCAAGATGGGGAGATAGAATGTTGAGGGAGGTTTGATAGAGGAATGCAACATTATGGAGGGTATAGATAGGGTAAATGCAAGCAGACTTTTTCCCACTGAGGTTCGGTGGGACTACAACTAGAGGCCATGGTTTAAAAAAGTAAGACAAGAAGTTTAAGGGGAACATGAGGGGAAGCTTCCTCACTTAGAGGGTGTGAGAGTGTGGAATGAGCTGCCAGTGTAAGTGGTGCATGTCAGCTCAATTTCAACATTTAAGAGAAGTTTGGATAGGTACTTGGATGACAGGGGTTTGGAGGGTTATGGTCTGGCTGCAGGTCGATGAGACTAGGCAATTTAAATGGTTTAGCACAGACTAGATGGGCCAAGTAACCCATGTCTATGCTGTATTTTTTATCACTCTATGACAAAAGTACACCTAGGTAGTAAAAAGGAGAACAGAATGTAGAATAGTCTAAAACACAGGAGATTCTGCAGTGCAGAATCAGAATTTGGTTTAATATCACCGGCATATATCATGAAATTTGTTGTTTTGCAGCAGCAGTACTTTGCAATAAATAATAATAAGAAAAATTATAAACTACAGTAAGAAATGTATAGATAACATTAAATTAAATAAATAGTACAAAAAGAGAGCAAAATAGTGATTTTTGATAGTGTCCTTTCAAAAATCTTATGATGGAGGGAAGAAGTTGTTCTTGAAACATTAAGTGTGTCTTCAGACTCCTGTACCTCCTCCTTGATGGTAGCAATGTGACTAGACATGTCCTGGCTGATGGGGGTCCTTAATGATGGGTGCCGCCTTTTTGAGGCATCGCCTTTTGAAGGTGTCTTTGAATGCTGGGGTGGTTAATCCCCATGATGGAGCTGGCTGAGTTTACAACTTTCTGCAGCTTTTTCTGATCCTGTGCAGTAGCGTCTCCATGGAACTTCTGTACAAATTTACGAGAGTCTCTGGTGACATCTCAAGCCCCATCTCATTCCTAATGAAATATAGCTATTGTCATGCCTTCTTTGTAATTGCATCAACATGTTGGACCCAGGATAGATCTTCAGAGAAGTTGACACCCAAGAACTTGAAACTTCTTGCTCTTTCCACTGCTGATCCCTTGATGAGGACTGGTGTGTGTTCCCTCGACTTCTCTTTCCTGAAGTCCACAATCAATTCCTTGGTTTTGCTGATGTTGGATGCAGAGGTTGTTGGTGTGACACCACTCAACACTTGACCAGCTGATCTGTTTCACTCCTGTACGCCTCCTCGACATCATCTAAAATTTTGCCACCAATAGTGGTATCATCGGCAAATTTATAGATGGTGTTTGAGCTGCGCCTTGCCCACAGTGGTGGTGTAGAGATAGTAGAGCAATGGGTTAAGCATGCATCCTTGAAGTGCACCACTGTTGATTGACAGTGAGGAGGAGATGTTATTTCCAATCCACACTGACTGTAGTCTCCCAGTGAGGAAGTCAAGGATCCCATTGCAGAGGGAGGTACAGAGGCCCAGGTTTTAGAAAAGGGTGATCAGAAGTGAGGGTATGATTGTGTTGAACTCTGAGCTGCAATCAATAAGTAGCATCCTGATCTATTGCTATTTCCAGGTGATCCATGGCCAAATGGAGAGCTAGAGAGATCTATTGTGCCAACAGGCAAATTGCAGTGGATCCAAGTCCTTGCTGAGGCAGGAGTTGATTCTGGCCATGACAACTTCTCAAAGCACTTCATCACAATAGATGTGAGTGCCAATGGGTGATGGTCTTCGAGTAGCTCACGCTACTCCTCTTGGGCACTGGTATGACTCTCAATTTTGAAGCAGGTTGGAACCTCCAACTGCAGCAGTGAGAGATTGAAGATGTCCTTGAACACTCCCGGCCTGTTAGTTGGCACAGGTTTTCAGTGCCCTACCAGGTACACCATCAGGACCTGAAACCTTACAAGGGTTCTCCATCTTGAAAGATGTTCTGACATTGGTTTCTGAAACAGAGATCACAGAGTCACCAGATGCTGCAGGAATTTGGATAGGTGGAGTTTTAGTTCACTTTTCAAAGTGTGCATAAAGGGCGTTAAGCTCATTTGGGTGTAAAGCATCAGAGCTGTGCATGATGTTAGGTTTTGCCTTGTCAGAGTAATGGCCTGCAAAACCTGCCAGAGCTAACATGCAAACATGCATCCAACTCTTCTCTAACTTCAGTCAGAATTGTTTCTACACTCTTAAAATAGCTTTCCATAAGTCCTGCCTGGATGTCTTGCATAGTTCTGGATCACCGGTCTTGATTGCCACAGATTGAACCTTCAGCGGACTACAAATCTCTTGGTTCATCCATGACTTTTGTCCAGTATGTACTCAAAGGCACACATTAACCCACTCAGGTCTTGATGAACTTGATGACAACTGTGACATATTCATTCGGATTTGAAGATAAATATTGTTCAGTCCACCAGTTCAAAGCAGATCTGTCAGCGCTCCTCCATCTCCCTGGACCATATCTTCATGGTCCTCACCACTGGTGCAGTGGTCTTTAGTCTCTGCTTGTAGGTTTGGAGTAGAAGTACAGCCAGGTGATAGGACTTTCCGAAGTGTGGGCTTGGGATGGCACAGTAAGTGTTCTTTCTTGGCGGTATAACAGTGTTGGCTCCTCTGGTTCCACAGGTGACACGTTGGTGGTAGTTGTTGAGAGACTTCTTCAGGCTGCCCTGGTTGAAATCCTCCACAATGAGAGGGAAGGTATCAGGGTGTGCTGCTGATCATGGTGCTCCTAGGTTCCTGGTCAAGATGGCACCAGTGTACAATGCTCTCTCGGTCAACATCTTCCAGACAGCAAACAAAAATAGCTTTTTTACTTCTTTTACGCTTGTTTTTCTCCTTGAGTGTGTTTCTGGGACAGTTAGAGCCTGTGATTTACAGCTTTGAAATCGTTTGAGTCATCCTACACTTTGCTGGCTCTGAGAAGGTTCCTGGAAGTGAGCGCGTACTCGGACGGCCTTGATGCAAAGAAACTTCGAGACGGAGCGTGAGTCGGTATTCGACTCTATTTCACCATTTAAAGTGCCCATTAGTCGCTGATTAAAGCATCAAGGCAGATTGAGAGATTCAGGTGAATGCAGAAGATGAGTGAGAGTTTCAGCGCCGACTGCTTGCCTTTTGATCACTGCTGGAGAAGGAGTATGTGAGCGGCTTTTCGCTATGGCAGGCGTCGGCCCCGCTGCCTCGTGTGGTGGCCCTTTCTTCTCTTTCGATGAATGCCAGCGATATTGTAGGATGTCATCATGGTTCTGCATTTATGGATTGGACTATTGCATTTATGGACTGCAGATTTTTACAGCATTATGGTTTTTATATTCTGTGTTTCTTTTTAAACGCCGGTGTTTATTCCGTTTTGTTGTGTGAGGAGAGAGTGTTTGGGGGGTTGACGTTCTATTCGTGTTCTGTTAGTTTTTGTGAGGGAGAAGTTTTTTGGGGGTTGGTGTTCCTACTCTGTTTTGTGTGGGGAGAGGGGGTTTTGGGGAGGGGCTGTTGATGATTGGGATTTTGTGTGGGGAGAGGGTGAGTTTGATGATTCTCTCTGAATGATTTCCATGTTTTATCTTTGTTTTGTGGCTAACTGAAGAAATACAAATTTCAGAGTTGTGTATGGTTACATGCTTTGATAATAAATGAACCTTTGAACTCTTGCAGTGCTTGCTGATGTTGGCCAGTGTGGAATGCACACTGCAGCCAAGATGACTGCTACTTACAATGCAGTCCTAACATCTCTAACCCGGCATCTCCACAACAGTTCACACCTCCATTCATGCAAATGTAAGACTAATGGCTCTCTCATTACCTCTATGACTCTTCATGACCCTCATGTGAATTTTGTACTTTTAAACAATTCACATAGTTTATAAACTGAAAAACTACCCACCATGGATTAGAGTTGAAGAAGCCTCTTGAATGACTGGTGAAATGGCTTCTAGACAACACAGCAGTCCAGTTGCCTTGATTTACTACTGCTTGAAATACAATGACCCAGGGGACTGAGAACCTTCATAGACATCTTAAAACGATGTTGCTTACTGAAGTACCCACGGCTGTGACTGGATTTCAGCTGTATCAGTCCTAAATGGAAATATTTGGTGATTCCCTTTGGAGCTGTACCCAAAGAATCATCACTTATTAGTGCCACCTTAAGCAAAAAAAACCTGGAAACACAGAGCAACACATTCAAAACACTGGAGGAACTCAGCAGGTCGGAATAACAGTTGCAGTTTTGGGCTGAGACCCTTCATTGGGACTGGAAAGAAATTGGGGGTGGGAAGCCAGATTTAGAAGGTGGGGGGGGGGGATGAGGAAGAGTACAAGCTAATGAAGCTGAGTGAGGGGGCAGGCAGGTGTGTTGGGGAGGGAATAAAACTAAATGCAGAATAGTGTTGCAGTGACAGATGCAGTCCACTGCAGTTGAGGCGGACGAGTAACATGCAAGGGCTAACGATGAGGTAGACTGGGAGATCAAAAGTTCATCTTTTAGTGCAAAAGAGCAGTGACATGCTCAGTGCCCACTTTAGGGGCACCTAATAAAGTGCACGTCGGCGACATTGGACCCGATTCCGATTCTCTTCCTGATGGCGCAGGAAAATAGGGTTAAGGTAGAACAGCCGCGTTCTTATTCGAAATTTGGGGGAATGAGGGTCTGAATGGCTACTCCTATTCTTCCTTGTTATGTTCTTACGTTCTGAAAGGGCACAAATAGCAGCTGGATGTGGATTAAGAGCCATTTAACAAGTCGCTTTCATGCGGCGCAGAGAGTGTGCCTGCGTTTTCCTCTCTGTCTGTTTGAAGTAAGACAGTGCCTGGGCAAGGAGCGCCGATACTGTCGGTTTCATAAAGCCCAAGTGGTTACGGATTTACAAGCACTCACTTTGATATCAGTGTAAGTGGAGATGAAGTTTTACCAAGTGTTATGTTGAAGGATTAGACCTGTAACTTTTTATGTGGATCTCGACCCTTTTGAAAATTCTTTTTTTTTCCATCGCTGTCTGAACACGATAATAAAGGTGAAGAGTGAACTGTGCATTGGCAGAATTCACTGTAGGCTTTGTCTAATCTCATCTCTCACTTTAACGATTTTTAAAATTATAAACCTATTTGGCATCAGAAAGAAAACAATGGCAAATTGGAATGGAGCGTTACTCCTGAACTTATAACCCCGGCGGCTTCATCCTCCAGTCAATTCTCTTATCAGGCAACTTACATTAAAAGCCTTCATGGGGGTTGCTCCTTTGCAGACCCGTCACTGTGTTGGGAAAGAACAAAAAAAAAATTAAAAAGAATGGAGATTAATTTATCATTAAGGCACTGCTTAATTGAAGTCAATTCTGAACAAAGTTGAATTCAATTTCTGCTCATTAAACGGAATGCGCTTTGCTTCTCTGCCTGCCTGGCTCCTAGCAGACAGCTGAGAACAGAGGGAACATCAGAATTATTAAATTGAGGAGATTTTATTTGGTCATCGCATGCCAGGACTGCTTTGATTAGGACATTTTTTGGCACAGAAAAGGCAGAAGAGCAGCTGGAGGGAAGAATCAAATGAAACTAAGCCTTGGAAAATTGAAGAAAGTGCGAGCTTAATAATATTTAATAATTGAATTTCCACAAACAATAGCGGCAAATGAAGTAATCTGCAAAGTGTGCAAACTCATTTGCATAATTGATGCTGGTCCCCCCTGTAAATGAATAATGAAGATAATAAAAGATGTTGCTAAAAATGTGCACAATAACAGCAAATTTCATCAAGCCGCATTCTCTGATTAATCTGCCCTTGCAAATCAGCATTGAGAGGGGAGAGTGTGATTAACCGCACTGGGGACTGCAGCGGTAGGCATCCTGCCCTCTCTCCCCCCTCTCCGATGGCAGGTGCTGCAGGCTGCGTCTCGTACCGAGCAGCCCATGAGAAGGTACCCTTCCTGAGAAAGCAGCACAGCAATGATTCAGAACACTAACCCCTGCAAAAAGAAACGCATCTACAATCCTCCTTCCACTTGAAGCGACTGATCGCCATAAGCTTCAGTGCGAACGAGTCCTAGGTAGAATATACGTCTTGGTAAATGTTTTCCCTTTTCATGCACTGCCATCTGGGTTCGTTTGGTCGCTCGAACTGCTAGCACATTGCCAATGGTGGGCTACATAATTTCCTTAATCTGTTAACGATAGGTTTCAAAACTATTTTCGCATTCATGGAAGGTTAAAAGGATTTTTATAAAATCGCACCCCTTTCAAATATTGAAGGCTTTGAAGGAGCCCGTGGGGTGGACAGTACAAAAGGACTTCCTGGATCAAACGTTATTTGGCAGAGGGAAGTTAACCTAATCAGACCTCTCTTGATCCTTGACACAAAGGCACTTTTTTTTTTCAAATTTTAAGAATCTCCACACCGAATCCGTTTTAACACCTCCAGTCACAGAATTATTAATAAAATTGCCAAGCGTGTTCTGGTTTGTAAGCTAATTAAGAGAAGCAATGACAAGGAGGACAGCAAATTGGATAATACTGAGCTTAAATTATGGTCTAATGGCTTTAAATATAATTGGGGCTTAATGTTAACTATAGAATTTCAAAGTGTGAATGGCTTGTACAAATGTATATAGTGATTTTAAACAATATTTCATCTTATTGAAGCCACACACATTAATCTATACTCAGTGGCCACTTTATTAGGTACAGGAGTGGAAGCCGATGCGGCCTTCTGCTGTGGCCCGTCCGCTTCATGGTTCAATGTATTGTGCATTCAGAGATGCTTTTCTTCAGAACACCATAGTAACACGTGGCTATCTGAGTTACTGTTGCTCTCACATCAGCTTGAATCTGTCTGGCCATTCTCTTCTGATCTCTCTCATTAACAAGGTGTTGTTGCTCACTGGAAGTTTTAATCGCACCACTCTCGGTAAACTCCAGATACAGTCGTGCGTGAAAATCCCAGATCGGTAGTTTCTGAGATAAGCCGCCCCATCTGGCCCCAACAATCGTTCCACAGTCACAGTTACTTGGACCACATTTTATTCCCCATCCTGATGTTTGGTCTCAACAACAACTGAAACTCCTGACCGTGTCTGCATGCTTTTAAGCATTGATTTGCTGCCACGTGATTGGATGTTTCGATACTTGCATTAACGAGCAGGTGTACAGGTGTACCTAATAAAGTGGCCACTGCGTGTATGTTGTGAGATTTGTTGTTTTGCGGAAGTGGTATATACATAATAAAAACTAAATAAAATAAATAGAGCATAAATAGTGAGGTAGTCATCCCGGGTTAGTTCATTGTCCATTCAGAAATCTGATGGTGGAGAAGCTGTTCCTAAAATGTTGAGCATGTCTTCAGGCTCCTGTACCTTCCCTCTGATGGTAGTAACTAGAAGAGAGCACATCTTGAGTGATGGGAATCCTTAATTTTGGATATCACCTTTTTGATACAATGACTTTTGAAGATGTCCTTGATGCTGGGGAGGCTAGTGCCCTTGATGGAGCTCAGAGGGTTTACTGACCTATCTCCATATAGAGGATCGACACGTACAAACAAGCTGGATGAACTCAGCAGGTCAGGCAGCATCCGTGGAAATGAGCAGTCAACGTTTCGGGCCGAGACCCTTCATCAGGACTGAAGAAGGAGCGGGCAGGGGCCCTATAAAGAAGGTGGGGGGAGGGTGGAAGGTGCCAGGTGAAAAACCTCTCCATCTCTCATGATTCTGCCTTCTACTACCCATAGTGCTTTCCCCTTACATTCCTTCTTCAACTGTCCTGCCTATCCCCTCCCTGCTTCCCCTCCCCCACCCCTTGATCTTTCCTCTAATTGGTTTTTCACCTGGCACCTTTCACCCTGCCCCCTCCTTCTTCAGTCCTGACAAAGGGTCTTGGCCCGAAACGTTGACTGCTCATTTCAACGGATGCTGCCCGACCTGCTGAGTTCATCCAGCTTGTTTGTACGTGTCGATTTGACCACAGCATCTGCAGTGTACTTTGTGTTGCCCATATAGAGGATGTTAACTATAGTGGGGAGTCTAGGACCAGAGGGCAAAGGGAGACGACCCTCTAGAATAGAGATGAGGAGAAATTTCTTCAGCCAGAGGGTGACGAATCTGTGGAATTCATTGCCACAAACAGCTGTGGAGGCCAAGCCATTAGGTATTTAAAGTGGAGGTTGATGGGTTCTTGATTAGTGAGGGCATCCAAGGTTACAGGGAGAAGGCAGGAGAATGGGATTGAAAGGAATAGTACACCAGCCATGTTGGAAAGAGAGAGCAGACTCAATTGGTTTAAATGGTCTAAATCTGTGTCGATGTTTTATGGTCATATGGACTGCAGAGAGCTGTGGTGGTGCTGTGGTGGTGCCCAGGACAGATAACATGGTCTAGTTTGCTGGAATGCAAGGATACCTTCAACCAACCTTGGACAATAAAAAAAACATTGAACATTGTACATTGCCAAATTGGCAGTGACCACTCCTCCTTTTAGATGTGTCTTAAAATCTACCCCTTGGTTCCTTAAGGTTGTTCTAGCTGGAGGTGATGGTGGGGACAATCTCCCACTACCTATTAAATGCTTTCAATGACATGCATCTCAAATCGCCTCTGACAACCTAGTCCAGCTCCTGGCCTTCATGTGTGGCTGAGCTTCTAAACCTGGTGGTATCGTTTCTATTGACAAGGGAAGGGGCAAAGATAGTTATTGACACCTTAAAACCAGTAATTTTGGGCAGATGGGGCTCACCACCCATGGCTGGCAGCTCATCTAGGGGAAGGAAAACTTTGATCTCAAACCTCAGATGCCTTGCGGCAATACACAGCCATGGGGAAGGCTTCGGGAGTAAACCCTGAAGGAAAAATCCAGAGCTGGAGTCCCTAAGGCAATCCTATGTTGAGTTCAACACTGACTGGCAACTCCTGTGACACTGTTGGTGCCAAATTGTACAGGTTCTGCTGTTCTTTTGGATTGATCAGATGCGTGGAGAGGGGGAGCCTGCAACAGCTTGTTCTCCATATTGTACTGCCCTGGCTTGTGTATCTAAACAGCTGGGATGCAACATCCACGGTCGACCCTGAGCGATGGAGTTCTCACTAAAATCTACCACTTTGGGCAAGCTTTGGTTTTCTATCTTTTAATATCACTACTTGGCCTGTTTAACGGATACTTTCTCTTAGTTAATGCTTTAGGGAAAACTCACTATGTTGGAGTCAGCAAATCTGTGGGAGTTATTATTGTCAAAATAAACACTATAGATACCCAAAAGCAATTTACTATAATGCCCTTTGGGAGAATGTTTAAGCAAATCTTTCCTTTTGTATTTCGTGCTCCAGTTCTGTAACTTCTGTGTAATCGTCTGTACATGGTAAAGAACAACTTGTTTTCTTTCCAAAGTTAGGGAAAGATCACAGATAAATTAATGGACGCAAGAGGTATTGTGGATGCTGAAAATCTAGAGAAATACTCACAAAGGTCTCGGTCCAAACTGTCGACTGTTTTATTCCAGTCCATAGCTGCTGCCTGATCTGCTGAGCTCCTCCAGCACAATGTGTCGATTGAGGCTCTACCATTAATGCTATAATTATTCTGTCCGAGTCTGCTGGAGGCTGGGGGCCAAAGAAGCTGGCCCGTGTTAGTGTTAGAGGATTGTGCGTGCACGTGGATGGGTCGGTGGTAGGGAGAGAGGAAGGGCGCCTGTTTTGTTGTTTTGTTTTGTTGCTTCTTGTGTTCAGTTCAGTTCAATCTAGCACTGTGTCGTTCATCGACTGTAGGCTGCAGAGCTCGTCCAGATCAAAATTGCGCAAAATAGCAAAACAAAAGGAATAACTAGAAGCTAGAAACATGTCAAAACATGAACTGCAGAGCCCTCAAAACACAAATCCAATCCACAAACCACGCTGATCAAACCTTGCCCAAGATCCAAGACTCTGACAACAGCAAAAAAGAGGGAGCGGGACACCAGTGAAACGCAGGAAGAGGGCGCTGAACACCTGCTTGCCTTCTGCCCTCATCCTGGCTGATTTCAATCGTGCTCGAGGGTTTAATTGATGAGTTGGTCAAGAATTGGAGCCGATCATAGATTCTTGCTCCGCCATTAGGCCTCACACTCCGTTCCCAACCTTGCACTCAACCGCTCTCAAGAAAGTCCAGAGGTAACCAACAGTGAATACCCATCCACAAACAAGAGAAAAAAGTATAGTTGGGGTCTTGGCCCAAAATGGCCACTATACTCTCTTCCATAGATGCTGCCTGGCCTGCTGAGTTCCTCCGGCATTTTGTGGATGACTAAACACCCTCTCACTGTCTATGGTGAATATGATAGTAAACTTGGATGTCTTTTCTATTTATGGCTGGCTCCTGAGCTGGGAGTGCCCTGGCCAGCATGATATCCAACGGATCAAAGATCTCATTTATTTGCCAAAGAGGTGCAGTACATTTACATTTATTAGGGAATTACTGTGGTTTGCTTATCAGAAACAAAAACATTCAACAATTATAAATAATTACATAAAATATAAAGTTAGAGGTTGAAGTATTGATATGTAATAAAATGTGCATAAATACATAAATATCAGCATATATTTATGGAATATTTATAGAAGAATTTATTTCACAGAGAGTGGTGAATCTATGGCCACAGGCAGTTGTAGAGGCCATGTCATTGGGTAGATTTAAGGCAGAAATCGATAGATTCTTGATTACTCAGGGCATGAAGGGATACAGGGAGAGGGCATGAGATCGGGGCTGCAAGGGAAAGGGGTCAGTCATGATGACTTGATGGGCCAAATGACCTAATTCTGCTCATATATCTTATGGGGTTATGGTATTTACAAAGTAAACAGCATTATTACAAGTGATTTAAAGTGTTTACTGTGCGGTGCAGTGATGGGGTAATAGATAGAGGGGGGTTGCGGTGACTAACTAGAATGTTTGACCTGATTAATTGTCTGGGGAAAGAAACTTTTCAGATGGTGTGAAGTTTTTATTTTGAAATTCCTACAGCACTTTCCAAAAAGGAGCTTTTGCAAAAGGCGGTTTGTCTGCAGTGATTTTTCCTGCCCTTTTCGTTATTCTGGAGATATTCAAGTCCTGCAGTGATGGCATAGTGCACCCACTGACATTCTCTGCTGGCAGCTCTTGTATTTCACCAAACCAGACAATAATGGCTGATGTAAGGATGCTCTCTTTGAAGGCAGTGTAGAATTGGACCAGTATATTCTGGGGAAGTTGGAACAAGCCATTACAAGACTGAAGGGAGGTCACAAAACCGAGAAGACGTATAGTTGTGGGAGGGGTGATTAAACAGAAGGAGTTGTTACCACTAACCTCCAGGTTTCAGGACAGCTGATTTGAGTCTTTGCACAATCTTCAGCCATTGATAACAAAGTTAGCAGAACACTTTGCCATCTTCTACTGACTTCGGTGAAATTTACTTTGAACTTTGAACTTCACTCTGTTCACTTCATTGGGAACACTTTCTGGTTTAAAACATATTGGTTCTGGTTAGCACAGTGGATAAGCTGCCAGACTAATTTTGACTTTAGCAAAACACCCAGATCATTTGTACAGCAGCTGAGAAATTTAAATTCAAGTAATTAAGTAAAGACTTGATATTTAGCACAGAAGTATCTGTAATGAGTACACTATGAGGTTAATGGGTTACTATTATAACTCATCAGGTTCACTCCCAACCCTCAGGGAAGGAAAACACAAGAGATTCTGCAGACGCTGGAAATCTCGAACGACACACACAAAAAGGTGGAGGAACTCAGCACACCGGGTAGCATCTGTGGAGGAAGAAGTTTTGGCTCAAGACCCCTGAGGGGACGATGGGTGTTCACCTCATATTCCATCTTGGTAGCCTCCAACCTGACAGCATTAACATTGATTTCTCCAGCTTCCGATAATTTCTCCCCCCTGCACAGAAGTCATTTCAATTCCCCCTTCAGGCTCCCTTCTTATCCCTTCTCTTCTCTTCACCTGTCTATCACCTCCCTCTAGTACTCCCCCTCCTTCCCTTTCTCTCATCGTCCTCTCTTATCAGATTCTTTCTTCTTCAGTCCTTTACCTTTTCATCCTCCCTCCACACCCACCTTCCCCCTCACTTGGCTTCACCTACCACCAGACAGATTGTACCCCTTTCCCTCCCCCGCACCCCACTTGCCTTTTCTGGCTTCATCCCCCTTCCTTTACAGTCCTGATGGAGGGTCTCAGTCTGAAACGTTGACTCTATTCTTCTCCAGAGTAGGAAATCTGCCATTCTCACCTTGTCTTATTCTATAGATGACTGCAAACCCACCAACAAGACCGGTTATGAACGGTTAGCTCATCTCACAAGTCTGGTCAGTTGGGGATGAGGCTGGGTAACAGCTTCTTCGCCCGGGCTGTTAGACTTTCTAACACCCTGCTGCCACTCATATACATCCTGTCTGAATGTCCTGTCACACTCTCCCGCTACTCCTCAACTCACAGACACACTCTCATCCTGCACTGGCCCCTTTTCATTTGTTAGTGCTGTTCTTTCACATATTTATATGATTGCTTGTTTTATTATAATACTGCCAGTAACATTATACTGTCTTATATAAACATGCACCTCGTACTTTATAGCAACCTGCTGATCTTCAGGCCATGTCATCCAGGGACTTGTGCTAACATGATTTTGTGACTGTATGTGCTGGATTGTAACTCTATGTGCTGTGTGTGAATGTATGTGTTTATCACCTTGCCCCCAGAGGAACGATGTTTCATTTAGCTGTATGAAACATGTAACATGTGTATGGCTGAACGTCGATAAACTTGACCTTGAAATTGAAATGAATTGAATAAACTAACACATCAGACTTGCTAAGAGCTGCCATTTTATTTGGAGGTCAAACACCAAATCTGACTTGAATGGGGATCAATATCATTGGTTGTGCAGTCTGAGGAGATTTCTGTTACATACATTTGGGGCAGCACGGTAGCGTAGTGGTTAGCGTAATACTAACACAGCGCTTGCGAGCTGGGTTCAATTCTGCTGCTGTCTGTAAGGAGTTTGCACCTTCTCCCCGTGAGCACGTGGGTTTCCTCTGGGCACTTCAGTTTCCTCTCACATTCCAAAGACCTGTGTATTAGTTGGTTAATTGGGCGGTACGAGCACCTGTTATTGTGTTGTATCTCTAAATAAAAAGTACAATAGCCTCATTAGTTGGAAAATAATCATGGTTAAGTGCTGGCACTGAATTACTGCAGTGTTTATTGTACTCACGACCCGGCAATTGGCTCAACTGAAACAAAGAGTTAAATTCTCCATGGTACTTTGCGGGTTAAAATGTCTATTTTCAATATAAAGCTCTCCTTGTGGGAGAGTGAAATTCATTATACTTTTCTTGCGTGCAGTTTTGAAATTGAGCAGAGGTATCATGAACTAGGACATCAGATAATAGTCTCTCTTAAGAGAGTGTGATATTACCTCGTGCTGCACAGACAAGAAACATAATCTCACAGATCAGTGGGTTATTATGGATGACTACGAGTCAATCATCTTTCTTAAAGCTTCCTGCCTGGTGCTGAATTAGCAAGGATAAATAAATCATAGGTGCTTCCACACACATCAGTGATGTTGGTATTAGATACCGCCTACATATTTGTAATACGGTGCTATTTTTTTTTGTGTGAGCTTTCTCAACAGGCCCATGGGTAACTGCACAGCTATGTTCCGCAAATGTGAAAACACTGGATGAATGAATCAATACTTGCAAGCCTCGCCTCTATATTTCCTGTTGGCCCTGTTGGGGTTGTTGGTAAACCACTTCAAAGTTCAAAGTTCAAAGTAAACTTATTATCAAAGTACACATATGTCACTATATACTCTCTGAGACACATTTCTTCTCATCAGGAAAGAGATACAGAAGCCTGAAGGCACATACTCAACACTTCAGGAACAGCTCCTTCCCCTCTGCCATCCAATTTCTGAATGGACATTAAACCCATGAACACTCCCTCATTACTTCTTATATTTCCTTATTTTTTGCACTATTATATATTTAACTATTTAATATTTTGTGGTGCTCCGGGGGAGCCATGGTCGAACAGCTCGCCCCAGCATTCCTGGGGGCCTTTGCTACTTATTGTTCTTGTTTTAAAAATGCATTCATGGGGTTAAGGTGGAATGTTCAAGTTCATTTATTGTTACATATTAGCTCAGGTTACACAGTTATTCACGTGTGTGTTTGTGGGTCACCCTGACTGTAACCGGGGTGTGTACTAATCATCTCCTCCCATGTGTATGAGACTGAACAGTTCTCTCTCCGGTTATTGCGTCCGATCTGTTTTTGTGCTTATCACAATAAACATGACAGCTGAGTTAAATGAGCTTCTCTCGTCTGCTCATCATATATAATGCTCACTGTAATATACATACTTCTGTAATTCACAGGTGTTTTTCTATATTATCATGAACTGCATTGTACTGTTGGCGCAAAGTTTACAAATTTCACAGCAGATGCCAGTGATATTAAACCCGATTCTGATTTTGTTGCAGGCATTCACAGTAGAACAAGACGCACAAAAGAATCAATGAAAAACTACACACAAACAAAGACTGACAAGCATGTACAGGTAGAAACTGTACCCTCCACCATGTCGTGACTCAAGAGAAGTTTGGCATTTCCAGATTAATTTCACTCATTCCCGTGAGGTGCAAACGTGGTTGGATGAAAAGGCCCTGAAGTTTAGCTGGAAGTGGAAATGGAATTGTTTTATTCTTTTCATACGTACAGAATGCTTGTCTTGCAAATGGTTCATACAGATCAAATCATTACACAGTGCATTGGGGTAACTCAATAACAGAATGCAGAGTAAAAGTGAAACAGCTACAGAGAAAGTGTAGTGCCAGTGGAGAATAAGGTGAAAGATTATAATGTGATAGATTATGAGGCCAAGAGTTCAACTAATCATAGTAGCAATCATTCAAAAGTCTTATAACAGCAGGGTAGAAGCTATTCTTGAGTGTCCATTCAGGCTTTTGTATTTTAGACCATAAAACCATATAGAGCAGGACTATTTCATTCAACCACAGAATCTGTTCCACCATTCCACCTTGGGCAATTTCTTCTCCTTCTCAACCCCATTCTTCTGCCTTCTCCCCGTAACCTCTAATGCCCTTATTCACCAAGAACCTATCAATCTCTACTTCCATCTTTAATATCTTTATTTTTCCCTTTCAAGGTTCTTTTGAAGACCCTGACCTGGAGTTACATGCTGACTTCGGTTCTTTGCGGGAATGGGACCCATTTTCAGGTCTTCAGGACTGGTCGTTGTTTGGCATGTGAAGGGTTCACCTGAGAGTCCAGCTTGTACTTGGAAGCCTAAGATGTCGGTGAGTTGTGAGTTGTTCTTATGTCTCCCTGCTCGGTGGGAAGATGGAGACACCTCCCTCCCCCTTGTTAGGGAGAAAGAGAACCTGTGGTATGTTGAATGCTGGATGAAACACAAAGTCTTCGGGGTAACTGTAAGTCTGTGTCTTTGCTATTGCCTTGATCGCGCTTGAGTGCTCGGTGGTGGAGCTGATGCTTGCTTTGTTTTTGCTGGTGGAGGGAGGGGGGATTGTTGCTCGATGCCGATTACACGCAGGAAGGGGGAGTTGGGGGGAGCTTTAGGGTTCTCACGTTTAACTGTCCTTCATTCTTTGGGGCACTTCTCTTGACTGGAATGCTAAGAGCTTCTACAGGTATGTTAGGAGCAATAGGATTGCAAAGGATCATAAACTATAGAAAGACTAGATGAGACACAGTCTGTCAAATGTGTTAAGGAAAGATTCCTTAGTTAGTACATAGAAGTTCCAATGAGAGAGCATGCATTAGGGAATGAGTCAGGGCAGGTGACAAAAGTTTGTGTAGGAGAACAATTTGTACCTACTGATCACAATGCCATTAGTTTCAAAGCAAATATTAAAAAATGATAGGCCTAGTTCTTGGGTTGAGATTCTAAACTGCAAAAAGGCTGATTTTGATAGTATCAGAAATGATCTGGCAAGTGTGGACTGGGACAGGCTGTTTTCTGCAAAGATGCACTTTGGAAATTGGGAAGCTTTCAAAAGTGAAATTTTGAGAGTTCAGTGCTTGTATGTGCTTGTCAGAATAAAAGGTAAAGATAACAGGTTTAAGCAACCTTGGTTTTCAAGAGATTTTGAGGCCATGGTTAAGAAAAAGAAGGAAGTGCATAGCAGATATAGGCAGGTAGGAACAAATGAGGTGCTTATGGAGTATAAGAAATGGAAAAGGACACTCAAGAAAGAAATCAGGAGGGCTAAAAGAAGGCTTGAGGTTGCCATAGCAGACAATGTGAGGGAGAATCCTAAGGGATTGTGCAGATATGTTAGGAGCAATAGGATTGCAAGAGATAAGCTGGTCCTCTAGAAGACCAGAATGGTAGTCTATGCATGGAGCTGAAGGAAATGGGAAGATGTTAATCAGATGTTTTGCATCTGTATTTACTCAGGAGATGGATACTGATTCTATAGACGTGAGGCAAAGCAGCCGCGGAGGTCATGGACCCTGTACAGATTACAGTGGAAGAGGTGTTGGCTGTCTTGAGGCAAATCAGGGTGGATAAATCCCCACGGTGACAAGGTTTTCCCTCAGGACCTGTGGCAGGCAAGTGCAGAAATTACTGGGGCCACAGCAGAGATATTTTAAAAAGTTTAACAACAGGTGTGCCAATGTTAGGGCACTGAGTAAACAAAAGCTTTTGGTACATTGGCCTTCTAAATTAAAGTGTTGTTCAAAGTAAAACTTATTTTCAGAGTACATACATGTCACCACATACACCCCTGAAATTCTTTCCCCATCGGCAGACTTAGCAAATCTATAGAACAGTAACTGTAGACAGGATCAATGGACAACAAACTGTGCAAATGCAAATATAAATTAATCCCCCTACTATATTAGCTGAAACCCTCCTCAAATCTCTATCCAACATACCCACAAGTATATTGGACTCCCTCCGGTTCAGGTGTAACCCATCCTTTTGGAAAAGGTCATACCTTTCCCAGAAAAGACCCAATAATCCAGAAACCAGAAACCCTTTCCCATGCATCAGTTCCTCAGCCATGCATTCATCTGCCAAATCATCTTGTTTGTATCCTCACTGGCAATGTGGCATAGGCAGAAATCCAGAGATTACAACTCTGGAGGTCCTACTTTTCAGTTTTCTACCTAACTCCCTATATTCTCTCTTCAGACCTCCTCCCATTTCTTATCTGTGTTGTTGGTACCAGTGTTGGCATGTGGCCAAGTGGTTAAGGTATTCGTTTAGTGATCTGAAGGTCGCTAGTTCGAGCCTTGGCTGAGGCTGCGTCTGTGTCCTTGAGCAAGGGACTTAACCACACATTGCTCTGTGATGACACCGGTGCCAAGCTGTATGGGTCCTAATGCCCTTCCCTTGGACAACATCGGTGGCGTGGAGAGGGGAGACTTGCAACTTGGACAACTTCCATGCAACCTTGGCCAGGCTTGTGCCCTGGAAACTTTCCAAGGTGCAAATCCATGGTCTATCGAGACTAACGGAGGCCTACACTACATGTTGGTACCAATATGCACTGCAATTTCTGGCTCCTCACCTTCCCCCTTTAGAATGGCGTGGACCCAATTCTAGATTTCCCTGACGCTGATGTATCAAGATAAGGTCTGGAAAACAAAGAAAACTGCAGATGCTGGTATTTGAAACAAAAACAGATGCTGGGAGAACCCAGACAGCCAAGCAGTATCTGTGGAAAGAGAACCAGTGCTCTCTTCCTCTGAACTGGAAGTGGAATTAGAACTTGATTATTTTGCTACTGACATGTGGGGTGTATGGAGGGTCCAGGGAGGGTAGCACCTCTGGTGAAGGAGTTTGTCACGTCTATTCCTGGGCAACTGACTCACCGTCGGTCTCCACCGCACCCAGCTCTCACCTATGGCTCCAAGTAGCTGTTTTCATGTGACAGTGGCCACACCCCGGAACACAGGTGAGCTAAACGAGGGGAGGGTAGCCTGAAACCTCATACCCTGGTGAGGTAGGGATATGCCTGTCTTAGCATGCGCGGTCAGCTCTAGTGGACTGGGTAGATGAGATCTGCAGTGAGGTCCAGCGGTTAGGAAGGTGCCACATTCCATGGAGAGCAAAGGGCACGACAGGGCATCACGGTCATCCACTGCTATGAAGGAAGATCCCAGTTTGTAACGTTTCTTCGAACCACTGGACCTAGACTTCTGAGATTGAGAGAGTGGAACTGCTCCAGTGCAACATCTCTTGCACGTTAAAAACTCTCCCGCACAGGTTTCCTATCGTTGTCGGACATGATGAGCAACCACCACTGAGATACAGTGGAAAGTATTTGCCTGCATGCGATCAGGACAGGTCACGTCATACAGAATGCAGAATGTAGCACAGCAGCTAAAGAGAAAATGAAGAGGGAGCTTGTGGAAATATTTATAGTTCTATCAGTTTATTGACCAAACACTGATTAAGTGGTTGGTTTTGTACAGTCCACAGGACAACTTAGAGCTTCCGACTGCACTTTCCCACACCCACTCTGGTTCTGACCTGTCTGCCTGCAGCCTCCTTCATGGGCACTAGGAGGCCCAGTGTAAACCAAAAGAGCATCTTGTCTTCTGCAGCCACACACAAGATACTGAGGAACTTAACAAGTCAGGCAGCGCTCTTTATGGTAACAGAACCTTCATGCTGTCCTATTACACCTATGTGACCAAATAACCTACTAACCCGTATGTCTTTGAAACGTGGGAGGAAATCGGAGCACCCGGAGGACACCCATGCCGTCATGGGGAGAATGTACTATCTCCTTAGAGACAGCAGCAGGGATTGAAACCGGATCACTGGTGTTGCAATAGTATTAGAAGGAGGAGGAAGCCCTCTGTTGGTCGAGGTTGACCATGGATGTTGTGTCCTAGTTGTCTACATGATACGCAAACACATGCAGCAGGCTCCCTCTCAGCATGCAGCTGATGCATCCAAAGGAATGGCAGAGACTGACACAGTTTGTCGTTGTCGTGGCTATCCCTCGAGGTCGAGAATGATGGTCTTCGTTCCGTTGATCTATCACAGAGCGAAGACGCCTGCGATACTTCACATGAAGAAGTACACAATACTTCACAAATCAACCAACTGATTCCAAAATGGCATGGAAACCATGATGATTGGAGCTGATGGATTTGTTGCAGCCTTCATTCGCCTTCACAGCCGTTGAGTTTGAAGTAACTCTGTCCGCTTGTTCCACCGTTGAGGTCTTGCTTGAATTGTTCTTTGTCAGGGACCTCACCCTCAACTTTACCGCCATGGGTGACCCTATCAGGAGCATAGCTCCAGACGGCATCGCTCTCGCGATCTCAGGACCACACAAGCTTCTCCACCACGACAAGGTGACAATCCATGGAGAAGACTCAGTTTGACCATGGATGTCACAGGAGCTCTCAGTCAGCATTGAACTCAATGTAGGACTGTCTTAGGGACTCCAACTCCATACTTCTCTTTGGGGCTTACTCCCGAAACCTCCTCCATGAGTGGGTATAGCCACAAGGTAGCAAAGGTTTGAGATCAGAGTTTTCCTTCTCCCAGATGAGCTGCCAACCACAGCTGATGAGCCCCATTTGCCCAAAGCAACTGGTTTTAAGACTCCAGTAACCTGCCTTTGCCCCTTCTCCTGTCAGTAGAAATGGTTCTGCCGGGCTTAATAGCTAAGCCACACGTGAAGGGCAGGAGTTGGACTTCACCCCTCACCCCACCACCGGCTATAGCAATCTTCAGGAACCTGTAATAGTATTACACTAATCATTATGCTGTGGTTCTTCATCTGTGGAAGGAAGTTGACAATCAATGTCTCTGGTTGAGACTTTTTTTCTGGATCAGTGAACGATTGACCTGATATGTTGTCTGTCCATTTTCTTTCACAGACGCTGCCTGACGCCAAGATGGCATCAAGCTGTGGTCTCTGTCAAGGTCATGGATCAGACGTAGTTGTTTTGGGGACAGAGAGGGGAGTTCGGATTCAGGTTAGGGTTTAGACGCAAGTATGTAGGGAGTTAGAGGTTCTATTAGGGATTAGGAAAAGGGATGTCAAGGAGTTAGAAGTCAGATCGGAGTCCAGGCCTCTGCTCCATGCTCCATGCCTGAAGGCCACAAACGCATGGAGATATGGACATGGACATGCAACAAAGGACATTGGTGGAGGTTGGGCTGTCCCATGTTGGTGGGTTCTGCTATCAGATATCCATCGAGCAGGAGGCATGAGAGCCAGTAAGTCTGCGAACACGTAGTTTGTGGCCTGGTGTTCAGGGTCCCATCATTATCCAGCTTGGACATCGATAACAAAGATCGAAGTCCAGAAGTCAGAACCCTATTGCCTGGAGCCTGGAGACCCAGAGGCCTGTCCTGGAGTTGGAGGACTGTCTGTGTGTGGTGGGAGGGATGAAAAGGGCTTGTTTTGCTGTTAGTTGTGTCCTGATTTATTGTGTTCTGTGTTGCTCTGCTGAGCATTGTGGGCATGCTCTGTTGGCACTGGGTGTGTGGCGGTACTTGCAGGCTGCCTCCAGCACATCCTTGATATGTTGATTGTTAACACGAATGACACATTTCGCTGTATGTTTCATTGTACACATGATAATGGCATGATAACGTAGTGGTTAGCACAACGCTTTACTGTACAGGAAACCCAGATTCAATCCCCACTGTTGCCTGTGAGGAGTTCATATATTCTATTTGTGACCGTGTGAGTTACCTCCGGATGCTCCAGTTTCTTCCCACATTCTAAAGATGTACCGGTTGGTCGGTTAGTTGATTATTGTAAATTGTCCCCTGATGAGGTTTGAGTTAAATCAAGTTTGTTGAGTGGGGCAGCTCGAAGGACCAGAAGGGCCTATTCCACGCTGCCTCTCAATAAATCAGTAAATAAATAAATAAAATAACTAAGTTAATCTGAATCTGAGCCTGATCCATTGAATTCTGCCAGCACATTGTGTGTAACCCTAGATTCTACCATCTGCAGACAGTTTGTATCAGTGTCTTGCCTTCAGTGTTGGCAACGTTCTGGTATGTGCACTTCAGGAAAACTGCTCCCTCATCATTTCTCATTATCATGCCTGTGTGTCCTCTCACCTCATCTCTGTAAAATAACTCCTTAATGATCAGTTCAAGCAACACACACAAAATGCTGGAGGAACTCAGCAGGTCAGGCAGCAATCAACATTTCGGGCTGAAACCCTTCATCAGGAGTGGGTGATTTTGAATGTTTACTCTTTTCCATAGATGCTGCCTGGCCTGCTGTGTTTCTCCCACATTTTGTGTGTGTTGCTTGGACTTCCAGCATCTACAGATTTTCTCTTGTTTGTAAATGGTCAGTTCACGGTCTTTATCATCTAACCTGCTTTAACTTTTCTCCATATTACATTGAACCCTTACTCCCTGCTCCTCTCTGTAACTCCGTTTTTAAACACTGTAAACCCTCTATTTTCAGCTGGTCTGAAACCTAAAATGGCTTCTTTTTCCACAGGAACTAATTGACTGGATAAGTCTTTCCACCATTTTGTTGATACGATAAGGCCTATCTATGTCAGCATGACACTATGTAGAACATGCTGGATCAGGTTTATTATCACTGACTTAAATGATATTAAAGTTGTTGTTTACTGCAACAGTACAGTGTAAACTTAAAGCTCTTAAAATCTTAAAAATCTTAAAAAGATTAGCTTTATTTGTCACATTACATTGAAACTTCAAAACAACAGTAAAATGCATCATTGCATCAAATGAAATCAAATCAGTGAAGATTTGTGCTGGGGCAGTCTGCAAGTGTTGCTACACCTCTGGCCCCTCCATTCCATGCTCACAACTTACTAATCCTAATTGTATGTTTTTGGAATTCAGGAGCAAACCAGTGCACGTGGAGGAAACCTGCATAATCACAGAGAGAACGTACAAACTTTTTGCAGGCAGGAGTGGGAATTGAACCCGATTCTTACAGTTGTGTCTTACAGATCTAACTGCAATGCTACTGTGGTGCCCCATTACAAAAGTATTGATATTGTTTCACCAAAAGCATTTACCAAATGCTGTCAAAAAGAAGAACATGTTAATGTTCATGGACTGTTCAGAAATCTGTTTGGGTGATGGAAGCAGGTACTCTCACCAAGAAGTTTTGAACTTACTCTGTGAATTTGCAAGGCATTTAAGTCAATGGACCAAATACTGATAGGTGGGATTAGTACAGCTTGGTCATTGCTGGTAGACATTGACAATGAGCCAATGGGAATTTTTCTATGCTGCATGACTCTATACAGCTTTCAGTTTGTGTGTTTTTTTAATTAATATTTTTGGATTCTGCTGCCATAGAGATGTTTTATCATTAGAGTCACATCTAACTCTCCAGGTACAAAGGATCATCCATTCAGTTGAGAATGCTTCTAAGCAATGCCACCATTAGAGTGAATACAGTGTAGAAGAATGTCAGTGACAAACCTGACTAAACCGTAGGGATGGTTCAGCTGTAAACTTCCCCCTGCTCAGATCTGATCAAGTACAGTGCACAGATACTTTGGCACAAAAGGACACATTTTCCTATCCATTTCAAATCTCCCATTGCCCACCACGAGAAAGATCAAGAAGGACAGATTTTCCATTGGTAGCTCGCTGCTGTCCTATTGATATTAATATATTCTCATCTCCCACTTTTCGTGAATGTGAGCAAGGAATTTCATGAGTCCATCTATATACAAATGTCCTCCAAGCTACTTTTCCATTGACCAGTTCTTAGACCATAACATTGGAGTAGAATTAGACCATTCAGCCCAATGAGACTACTCTGCCATATCATCATGACTGATCAATTTCCCTCTCAACCCATTTCTCCTGTCTTCTCCCCATAACCTTTCACACCCTGACTAATCACAAACCTGTCAACCTCTGCCTTACATGCACCCAATGACCTGCCCTCTACAGCCACAGTGTCAATGAATTCCCCAGGTTCACCATCCTTTGGATAAAGAAATTCCTTTTCATCTCTGTTCTAAATGGACATGTCTCTATTTTGAGGCTGTGCCCTCTGGCCCTAGACTCCCCCACCAAAGGATACTTCCTCTTCACTCCCCCTATCTAGGACTGCCAACATTCCATGGGTAATTCCTGTAACTGTTGTGAATTGGTGGAGATTGTTAGTCCACTAGCTCATAATAACGTAAGTACACATGAAAATAGGAGCAGGAAAAGACCACTCTGCCCCTCAAACCTGCCCCACCATTCAATATGATTATGGTTGACCTATGCTGCCCTCAACACCTCTTCTCTGCCAGTTCCCTAGTCTGCTTTGTTCTTTGATTCCTCAAATACGCATTTATCTTCAATTTAAAAACTTCCAATGATCTTGCCTGATCCTGTGGCTCAGTTCAGCTTTAAATGACTGGCCCTTATTTTGTAAATACATTTGTCCCCTTGTTTGAGACTCTCACTCATTGAAAACATAGAGTCAGACAGCGCGGAACAGGCCATTTGGCCCATCTAGTCCATGCCAACCATTTAAACTGCCTACTCCCATCTATCTACACCCGGATGACAGCCCTCCATACTCCTGCCATACAAACTTCTCTTAAACGTTGAAATCGAGCTTACATGCACCACTTGCGCTGACAGCTCATTCGTTCCACACTCTCACAAACCTCTGAGTGAAGAAATTTCCCATCATTTTCCCCTCAAACCTTTCACGTCTACCCTGATAATCACTGGGAAATTCTCAAATTCTTTATCCCTTGTTATTGGGATTTTTACAGCTTCATTTATGCTATCAGGGATATTTACAGTGAAGACTGATGCAAAAAATATTGATTTAACCTATCTCCCATTTCTTTGTTTCCTGTAATTAATTCATCAGCTCCCTCCCCCAGAGGGCCCACATTTATTTTAACAACCTTCTTCATGTTTACATTAAGGAACTATTTTATTACGTACCTCCCGCAGCTTATAAAGTGACCACTGGGAGTACGTTTGTGGTCTTCTGATGCTGTAGCGCATCCACTTCAAGGTTTGACACGTGCGTTCTGAGGTGCTCTTCTGCACACCACTGTGGTGATGTGCAGTTATTTAAGTTACTGTTGCTTTCCTGCCAACTTGAACCAGTCTGGCCATTCTTCTCTGATCTCTCTCATTGACAAGGCATTTTCACCCACAGAACTGCTACCCATTGGATGTTTTTTTTAATCGCTCCGTTCTCTGTAAACTCTAGAGACTGTTGTGCATGAAAATCCCAGGAGATCAGCAGTTTCTGAGGTACTCAAACCACCCCATCTGGCACCAACAATCATTCCACGGTCAAAGTCACTTAGATCACATTTCTTCCCCATTCTGATGTTTGGCCTGATCACTGAACCTCTTGACCATACTTGCATGCTTTTATGCATTGAGCTGCTGCCACATGATTGGCTGATTATATATTTGTGTTAATGAGGAGGCGTACAGGTGACCACTGAGGGTATAACTCTGTAGAAACTAACAATCTGTTTTGATATTACACAGTCAATTTTGTTCCTTCTCATGAGCTTTTAGTCTTCACTATTGAATCCTAAAAACTTCCCAGTACCCTGGCCATCCACTAAACTTGACATTTTTTTATGCCCTATTTTTCAATTTAACAATAGCTTTAACTACCTTTGTTGACCTCTTTCCTAAGGAACCCATCTTTCTGAACGGGATTGCAGAGGGTTCTAGACTCAGCCAGCTCCATAATGGACACAACCCTCTATGCCATCGAGAGGCAATGACTCAAGAAGGTAGCGTGATGGCATCCGATAGTCTTGCAAGACCATGGATCTACGCCTGGAAAGTCTTGTCCTTTCCAGGGCGCAGGCCTAGGCAAGGTTACATGGAAGACCAGTAGTTGTCCAAGCAGCAAGTCTCCCCTCTCCACACCACCAATGTTGTCCAAGGGAAGGGCAAGGGCCGATACAGCTTGGCACCAGTGACATCGCAGGAGTTGCTAGAGCGAGGTTGAAGACAACGTCAGACTGCCTTAGGGACTCCAGCTCTGGATTTATCCTCAGGGTTTACTCCCGAAGCCTTTCCCATAAGAGGGTATGGCTGCAAGGCAGCGGAGGTTTGAAATCAGAGTTTTCCCTCTCTTAGATGGACTGCCTTCCCAGGCTGATGAGCGCCATCTACCCGAAGTACTGGCTTTAAGGCACCAGGACCCGCCTTCACCCCTTCTCCTGTCAGTAGAAACAGTTCCGCTGGGCTTAGCGGCTAAGCCAACGAGAAGACCTGGAGTTGGACTTGGTTGCCAGAGGCTATTTGAGGTGCATGCCGTGAGGAGCACTTTTAGGTAGTGAGAGCTTGTCCCCACTACCACTCCTTGAACCAAGAAGATAGCATTCATCATTAAAAACCCTCACCATCCAGGACATGCCTTCTTCTCATTTCTACCACTGGGAAAGAGGTACAGGAGCCTGAAGACCCCCACTCAATGTTTTAGGATTAGCTTTTTCTCCTCTGCCATCAGATTTCTGAATAATCCATGAAGACTACCTCGTTATTTTTCATTAGCATTATTTACTTATTTTTATAACTTATAGTAATTTTGAAGTCTTACTGTTGTTAAACATCAAATTTTACAACATATATCAGTGATAATAAACGTGATTCTTAATTCTGATTCTGAAATTCTTGGTCGGCATTAAGGGACAGCTTTTTGAATATCTGCCGTGGTTAATCTACTATCTATCTAAGCTTATTTACCATTCCACCTTAGGCAACGTAACTTTCATACTGCTAAAATTGTCCTTACTTAAGTTGACTAGTCTGAACTGCAAGCAGTTTCACAGGTCATCTAAAACTTTTGACAGACTTCTATAGATGCACAGTGAAACCCTGCTGCAAGAAATGAGCATCCACTATCCAGGCCATGCTCTCTTCTCACTACTCCCAGCAGAATCAGAATTCCAAACAAGAGAAAATCCGCAGACGCTGGAAATCCAAGCAACACACACAAAATGTTGGAGGAACTCAGCAGTCCAGGCAGCATCTTTGGAAAAGAGTACAGTCTTATTAGGACCTTCATCAGAATTCTACCAGGATTAGAATCAGGTTTATTATCACTGATGTATGTTGTGAAATTTGATGTTTTATGGCAACAATATCTAAAAATTAATATTTGGAGGCATAGGAGCCTTCGGTCCCTCACCACCAGGTTCAGGATCTATTACCCTACAACCATCAGGCTCCTGAACCAGTATGGATAACTTCACTCATCTCAATACTGAACTGACTTCACAACTTATAGTCATACTTTCAAGGGTTATACAACTCAGTATTATTAATTTTGTATTATTTGCATTATCTGTCCCCTTTTGCACATTGGTTGTTTGTCAGTCTTTTTTTATAGATAGCACGTACAAGATGCTGGAGGAACTCTGCGGGTCAGGCAGCATCTATGAAAATGAGCAGAAAGTCGATGTTTTGCGTCATGACCTTTCATCAGGACTGAGAAGGAAGGGGGAAGATGGCAGAATAAAAAAGGTGGCGAGAGGGGAGAGAGGCTAGCTGGAAGGTGACAGGTGAAGCCAGGTGGGTGGGAAAAGTCAAGGGTCTGGAGAGGGAGGAATCTGGTAGGAGAGGAGAGTGGACCATAGGAGAAAGGGAAGGAGGAGGAACACCACGGGGAGCTGATAGGCAGGTGAGAAGAGGTAAAAGGCCAGAGTAGGGAATAGAGGAGGTGGGGGGTGGAATTTATTTACCGGATGTAGAAATTGATACTTATGCCTTCAGGATGGAGATCACACAAGTGGAATATAATGTGTTGCTCCTTCAACCTGAGGATGGCCTCGACTTGGTACAGGAAGAGACCACGGATCAACACGTCACAATGGGAATGGGAATTGGAATTAAAATAGTTCTTCATGAATTTTATTGTATTTCTTTTTTCCTGCAAATGCCTGAAAGAAAGCAAATATCAAGGTAGTATAAAATGACATATATGTACTTTGATAATAAATTTACTTTGAACTTTGAATGGTTCAAAGAGCTGCCCATGTCATTTTAATCAAGTGCTTCTATCAAACCTAGATCTGTAGCATCTGAGTAATTAATAAAATGGATACTGCAAGGAATTCAGCTGTTTCCCAAAATAGTATGAATATATTGTCAACATCAGTCATTAGCTCCAGAATCCTGGATCTACTTTATTCTCAACCTTATTAAGTATTTCACTGTGAAGTATGAATAATAACATGGACTGATTTAGATAGATAATCACAGTTTGCACTAAAATGCCTACAAGGCACCATCTGGTAATAGTTCAATATGTGATGATTTAGATAAAACTCTTCTGAAAATCCTGAGGATATTTACAGCCAGTGTTAAGATTTCATGCCTTACAAATTCCATGATGCTCTGCTATCCTCATTCCTAATGTTAGTGCAGAGAAGCAGTATTTACAGGGCCAATAGAAGAGAAATTTCTAACAATGGCATAATAGCAATAAGATATTCAGCTCTTTGAACCTGTTTCACCAACCAATGAGATCATGGCTCAAGAGAGACCCAGCTTTCCGTTAACAAAAAAAATTTGGTCTCAGTTTTAAAGTTAACAATTAACAACAGCTTGAGCAGCAACTCCAATTTTAGGCTTATCCATCATCCTTTGCATCTGGTTCAGGTATATTAGTATTACAGTGGAGTAAAGGAACTTACAGAGGCATGAAAGAGGAGGTGGCCAGAACTGATCGGAAAAGAACATTGGCTGGGATGACAGCAGAGTAGTGATAGCTGGAATTTCTGGAAGCAATTCGGAAGGTACAGGATATATACACCCCCAAGAGGAAGAAGAATTCTCAAAGCAAGTCGACATGACCATGGCTAACAAGGGAAGTCAAAGCCAACATAAAAGTTAAAGAGAGGGCATATAATAGAGCAAAAATTAATGGGAAGTTAGGGGATTGCGAAGCTTTTAAATAGTAGTGGAAGGCTACTAAAAAGACATAGGGGGAAAAGATGAAGTATGAAAGTAAGCAAGTCAGTAATATCAAAGAGGATACCAAAAGTTTGTTCAGATACATAAACCGTAAAAGAGAGGTAAAAGTGGACCTTGGACCACTGGAACACAATGCTGGAGAGATAGTAATGGGGGATAAGGAAATGGGGGTTGAACTGAATAAGTATTTTACATCAGTCTTCACTGTGGAAGACACTAGCAGTATAGTGTAAGTTCCAGGTCTCAGGGGTCATGAAAAGTGTAATGTTAGGGAGAAGGTTTCTGGAAATGGAAAGGTCTGAAGGTACATAAGTCACCTGGACCAGATGGTGAACACTCCAGAGTTCTGAAAGAAGTTGCTGAAGAGATTGTGAAGGCATTAGTCATGATCTTTCAAGAATCACTAGATTATAGACAATAGACAATAGACAATAGGTGCAGAAGTAGACCATTCGGCCCTTCGAGCCTGCACTGCCATTTTGAGATCATGGCTGATCATCTACTATCAATACCCGGTTCCTGCCTTGTCCCCATATCCCTTGATTCCCCTATCCATAAGATACCTATCTAGCTCCTTCTTGAAAGCATCCAGAGAATTGGCCTTCACTGCCTTCTGAGGCAGTGCATTCCAGACCCCCACAACTCTCTGGGAGAAGAAGTTTTTCCTTAACTCTGTCCTAAATGACCTACCCCTTATTCTCAAACCATGCCCTCTGGTACTGGACTCTCCCAGCATCTGGAACATATTTCCTGCCTCTATCTTGTCCAATCCCTTAATAATCTTATATGTTGCAATCAGATCCCCTCTCAATCTCCTTAATTCCAGCGTGTACAAGTCCAGTCTCTCTAACCTCTCTGCGTAAGACAGTCCTGACATCCCAGGAATTAACCTTGTGAATCTACGCTGCACTTCCTCTACAGCCAGGATGTCCTTCCTTAACCCTGGAGACCAAAACTGTACACAATACTCCAGGTGTGGTCTCACCAGGCCCTGTACAAATGCAAGAGGATTTCCTTGCTCTTGTACTCAATTCCCTTTGTAATAAAGGCCAACATTCCATTACCCTTCTTCACTGCCTGCTGCACTTGCTCGTTCACCTTCAGTGACCGATGAACAAGGACTCCTAGATCTCTTTGTATTTCTCCCTTACCTAACTCTACACCGTTCAGATAATAATCGGCCTTCCTGTTCTTACTCCCAAAGTGGATAACCTCACACTTATTCACATTAAACGTCATCTGCCAAGTATCTGCCCACTCACCCAGCCTATCCAAGTCACCCTGAATTCTCCTAACATCCTCATCACATGTCACACTGCCACCCAGCTTAGTATCATCAGCAAACTTGCTGATGTTATTCTCAATGCCTTCATCTAAATCGTAAACGGCTGTGGTCCCAATACCGAGCCCTGTGGCACCCCACTAGTCACCACCTGCCATTCCGAGAAACACCCATTCACCGCTACCCTTTGCTTTCTATCTGCCAACCAGTTTTCTATCCATGTCAATGTCTTCCCCCCAATGCCATGAGCTTTGATTTTACCCACCAATCTCCTATGTGGGACCTTATCAAATGCCTTCTGAAAATCGAGGTACACTACATCCACTGGATCTCCCTTGTCTAACTTCCTGGTTACATCCTCGAAAAACTCCAATAGATTAGTCAAGCATGATTTACCCTTGGTAAATCCATGCTGGCTCAGCCCAATTCTATCACTGCTATCTAGATATGCCACTATTTCATCCTTAATAATGGACTCTATCATCTAGATTATGGAATGGTTCTGGAAGACTGAAAAATTGCAAATGTCACTCCACTCTTCAAAAAGGGAGAGAGGCAGGAAAAGGAAATTATAGGCCAGATAATCTGACCTCAATGATTGGAAAGATGTTGGAATTGATTGTTAAGGCTTTCATTTCAGGGTACTTGGAGGCACGTGATAAAATAGGCCATAGTCAGCATGGCTTCCTCAAGGTAAAATCTTGCATGACAAATCTGTTGGAATTCTTTGAAGAAATAAAAAAACAGGATGGATAAAGGAGAATCAATGGATGCTGTGTACTTGGAGTTTCAGAAGGCCTGAATATGGTTGCACATGAGGCTGCTGAACAAGCTACAAGCCTATGGTATTACAGGAAAGAGATTAGCATGGATGAAGCAGTGGTTGATTGGCAGGAGGTAATGAGTGGGAATAAAGGGAGCCTTTTCTAGTTGGCTGCCGGTGGTTCGTGTTGTTCCACAGGTGTCTGTGTTTGGACCAATTCTTTTTACGTTATATGTCAATGATTTGGATGATGGAATTGATGGCTTTGTTGTGAAGTTTGCAGACGATACGAAACTAGGTGGAGGGACAGGTAGTTTTGAGGACGTAGAGTGGCTACAGAAGGATTTAGACAGATTAGGAGAATTGGTTAAGAACTGGCAGAAGGAATATAGTGTAGGAAAGTGTATGGTCATCCACATTGGTAGAAGGTATAAAAGGATTCCTCTAACTGGAGGAACATTTAAAAATCTGAGGCACAAAGGGACTGGGAGTCCTTATGCAAGATTCGCTAAAAGTTAATTAGTTGAGGAACACAAATGTGATATTAGCATTTATTTCAAGAAGACTAGATTATGAAAAGAAGGATATAATATTGAGACTTTATAAAGCACTGGTGCGCCCTCACTTGGGGTATTGTGAGCAGTTTTGGACCCCTTATCTTAGAAGAGCTGTGCTGAAGCTGGAGATGGTTCATTGGAGGTTGATGAAAATGATTCCTGGTTTAAGCAGCTTGTGCTATGGAGAGCATTTGATGGCTCTGGGCCTGGATTCACTAGAGTTTAGAAGAATGAGGGGTGATCTAACTGAAACCTACCAAATGGTGAAAGGCCTTGACAGAGTTGATGTTGGGAAGATGTTTCCTATGGCGGGAGTGCCTAAGACCAGAGGACGCAGCCTCAAAATAGAGGGGCATCCTTTTAGAATGGAGATGTGGAGGCATTTCTTTAGACAGAGAGTAGTGAATCTGTGGAATTTGTTGCCACAGGCAGCTGTGGAAGCCAAGTTTTTATGTCTATTTAAGGCAGAGGTTGATAGATTCTTGACTGGTCAGGACATGAAGGGTTACAGGAGAGAAGGCAGGATATTAGGGCTGAGAAGGGAAATAGATTAGACGTGATGGAATGGCAGAGCAGACTTGATGAGCCAAATAGCCTAATTCTGCTCCTATATCCTATGGTCTTATGGTCTATTTTGGCTCTTGGATGGAGACACAAGGGACTGAAAATGCTGGAACCTAGAGCAAAAAAAACCCAATCTGCTGGAGGAACTCAATGGATCAGGGAGCATCTGTAGAGAGAAATGGATAATTGACGTTTCAGGTCAAGACCTTTCATCTAGACTGGTTTATGTGATGGGTCTTGACCTGTAGTGTCAACCAAGCATTTCCCTCCACTGATACAGGGTAGCATGGTAGCATAGTGGCTAGTGTAATGCCTTACACCGCCAGCGATTGGGATTGAAGTTGCGGCACTCCTCTTAAGGAGTTTGTAAGTTCTTCCTGAGACCAAATGGGTTTCCTTTGGGTGCTCCAGCTGCCTCCCACATCCCAAAGATGTATGGGTTAGTAAGTTATGAGCATGGTATGTTTGTGTTGGAAACATGGCTACCCTTGCAGACTGCCCTCAGCACATATTTGGACTGTGTCAAATATTGTTGCAAACAACATGTTTCACTGTATGTTTTAATGGTTTGATGCACGTGTGACAAATAAAGCTAGTCTTTATCTTTGAAGAAGCTCCTGACTTGTTGAGTTCCTCCAGCATAGCGGGGGTATTCCCTTCTGCCGCCGGCGTGGGATGGCGAGTCTGTCGGGACCCTGGGGACTTGTGGAAACTGTGTGGTGATTTCTTTTGAACTTATAGTCTTTTAACATCTTTGGACTATTTTTACTGTGCCCATGGTCTGTTTTTTTTAAATCAATTATGCTATTGTTTGCACTGTTGGAACTATATGTTGTAACTATGTGGTTTTGTGCAGGTCTTGTAGCTTTAGTTTTTGGTCTTGTTTTTGTCTGGTGGATTTGGAGCTCCTTTCTGAGGAACGCGCTAAGACGGTAGCGCGATATTAATATGCAGCAGCCTCTCCGGACTCTGGATTGGGGATTGCCAAACGTTATGTGGATTTTCTGGTGTAGTCTGTTTTGTCATATGCTTTTGTGATATCATTCTGGAGGAACGTTGTCTCATTTTTTAACTGCATTGCATTTGTGGTTTCTAAATGACAAATAAACTGAATCTGAATCTGAATCTGAATTATGTTTTGGCTGTTGGATAAATATAATTATAAATTTACATTGAATAGTTTTCCATATTTCCCAACCAATGGAAACTAGTTCCTGTATCTACTTAACCCATTTGCATTAACATAGTGCAAGCTGCAATTAAATCAATCACATTGACTTTTGAGATTTAGGGATCACAACTCAGTGCAAATGCTTCCTCTTGTTAAACCTTTAGAGTCCAGGAATAATTCTAATACATTTACACTTCACTTCCTTTAGGGTTAATCATTCAGATTCAGATTCAGATCACATGAACAGGAAAACATACAATGAAATTATATGTATACACAAAAGTTTTATCTTTCAGTCAAATCACCTTTCACTCTTCTAAACTCTGGTATTGTTCAAGAAGATGAACTCTTAATCTCATCGTCTACCTCGTTGGGGTCTTGCATCTCATTGTGTTGTTGCACCGTTCTTTCTCTAGAACTGTAACACTGCATTCTATTAATGCTTTTCTTTTGTATGACTTCAATATAATGATGTTTTGAGATGACCTAAAGTATGTAGATGGCATGTAAAACAAAGCTTTTCTCTGCATCTTGTTACATGTGACAATAATAGACCAATTATGAATTGGCAGGTACAAGCTTTCTCATTATTTCTGCTTTATATAATGGACTAGATCCCCAGTGAGTTACTGATATTAGCTATACGTCCAACTTCTCAACACTGTTCCTAAGTCATTTACATCCTTCCTTAAATAAGAACCTGACCACTGAGCACAGTAATTCTAGGTGTGGTTTCATCAAAATCCATTATAACTGAAGCATATTCTCCGTAGTTCTGTAAGCAATTTCCCTGCAGTTAACAATGACAATTTGGTAGTTTTCTAAATTACTAGCTGTATTCACATTCTAGCTTTTTGCAACTTATCTAAAAGGGCACCCAGATCCCTCTGTGTCTCAAAGCCCTGTTGTCTTCACTACTCTGCATCTCAGAGCCCTGTTGTCTTCACTACTCTGCGTCTCAGAGCCCTGTTGTCTTCACTACTCTGCGTCTCAGAGCCCTGTTGTCTTCACTGACTCTGTGTCTCAGAGTCCTGTTGTCTTCACTGACTCTGCATCTCAGAGCCCTGTTGTCTTCACTGACTCTGCATCTCAGAGCCCTGTTGTCTTCACTGACAATGCGTCTCAGAGCCCTGTTGTCTTCACTGACTCTGCATCTCAGAACCCTGTTGTCTTCACTGACTCTGCATCTCAGAACCCCGTTGTCTTCACTGCCTCTGCGTCTCAGAACCCTGTTGTCTTCACTGACTCTGCGTCTCAGAACCCTGTTGTCTTCACTACTCTGCGTCTCAGAACCCTGTTGTCTTCACTGATTCAGTGTCTCAGAACCCTGTTGTCTTCACTACTCTGCGTCTCAGAACCCTGTTGTCTTCACTGACTATGTGTCTCAGAACCCTGTTGTCTTCACTGATTCAGTGTCTCAGAACCCTGTTGTCTTCACTACTCTGCGTCTCAGAACCCTGTTGTCTTCACTGACTATGTGTCTCAGAACCCTGTTGTCTTCACTGATTCAGTGTCTCAGAACCCTGTTGTCTTCACTACTCTGCGTCTCAGAACCCTGTTGTCTTCACTGACTATGTGTCTCAGAACCCTGTTGTCTTCACTACTCTGTGTCTCAGAACCCTGTTGTCTTCACTGACTCTGCGTCTCAGAGCCCTGTTGTCTTCACTGATTCTGTGTCTCATAGTCCTGCCGTCTTTATTGTCTGTATGTCTCAGTCCTGCCGTCTTTACTGTCGCTGAGTCTCAGAGCCCTGCCGTCTTTATTGTCTCTGAGTCTCAGAGACCTCAGAGACCTGATGTCTTCACTTCCTCTCCTCTCTGCCATCATCACACTTCACATCCGAGTGCTTGGAGCCTTCATCTAAGCATTTTACATAAATAGCTACATGTTGAGGTCCAGTTGAGGAATCTCAATATATAAAAGCACACAGATATGTTCTATTGTTGTTCAGACCATACACCAGAATGGGGAACAAATATGATTTCAGTGACTTTGAGCATGGAATGATTGCTGGTGCCAGGTGAGGTGGTTTAAGTATCTCTGAAAGTGCTGGATTCTTGGAATTTTAACACACAACAGTTGCTACAGTTTACAGTGAATGGTGCAAAAACAAACAAAAAAAAAATCCAGTGAGTGGCAGCTCTGTGGGTAAAAACACCTTGTGCATGAGAGAGGTCAGAGGAGAATGGCCATACAGGTTCAAGCTGACAGGAAGGCAACAGCAACTCAAATAACCACACGTTACAAGAACGTTGTGCAGAGGAGCATCCCTGAATGCACAACACACCGAACCTTAAAGAGGATGAGCTACAGCAGCAGAAGACCATGAACATACACTCAGTGGCCATTTTATTAGATACAGGCAGTTATCAGGAGAATAGAATGTAAAAGCAGGAGATAATGCTGAAGCTTTATAAGACACTAGTCAGGCTGCACTTGGAGTATTGTCAATAGTTTTGGGCCCCAAGACTGTGTTGTCATTGGACAGAGTCCACAAGGATGATTCTGGGAATGAAGGGTTTAAAATATGAGGAGCACTCAGCAGCTATGGGCCTGTACTCACTGGAATTTAGAAGAATGCATGGGGATTTCATTGAAACCCACTGAATGTTAAAATGGACCAGATAGGGTGAATGTGGAGAGGATGTTTCCTATGGTGGGGGTATCCAGAGCTAGAGGGCACAGCCTCAAAATTGAGGGGCAACCCTTTAGAACAGAGGTAAGGAGGAATTTTTTTAGCCAGAGTGTAGAAAATCTGTGGAATGCTCTGCCACAGGCTGTGGTGGAGGCCATGTCTCAGTGTATGTTTAAGGCAGAAGTTGATCGTTTCCTGATCGGTCAGGGTGTGGTGAGAAGGTAGGTGCATGGGGTTGAGTGGGATCCAAGATCAGCCATGATGGAGTGGTGGAGCAGATTCGATGGGTTGAATGGCCTAATTCTGTTTCTATGTCTTTTGTTCTTATGATTTCTGTTTCAGAAAAACACATCACCTTTGCCTCAACCACAAGAGATTCAGCAGACATGAGAAAATCTGCAGATCCCGTATATCCAAAGGAACCCACACAAAATGCTGGAGGAACTCAACAGGTCAGGCAGCACCCATGGAAAAGAATAAACAGCTGACATTTCAGTCTGAGACCATTCTTCAGGACTGAGAGGGAAGGGGGGAGATGCTTGAATTAAAAAGTGGGGGTGAGGGGAAGGAGGCTAGATTGGTGAAAACAAGTGGGTGGGAAAGGGTTGGAGAAGAAAGAATCTGATAGGAGAAAGGGAAGGAGGAAGGAGCCCGGGGGGAAGTAAGAGGCAGGTGTGAAGAAGTGAAAGTTTAGTGTGGGGAATAGCGGAAAAGGTGGGGGGAGATTTATTCACCAGAAAGAGGAAATCAATATTCATACCATCAGGTTTGAGGGTACCCAGACAGAATATAAGGTGTTGCTCCTCCATCCTGAAGATGGCCTAGTCTTGGCACAAGATTGGGCCAAGGATCAACATGGCAGAACAGGAATGGGAATCTATGAGAATCTGCTGGAATTTCAAAGCATTATATTGCACACAAAATGCTGGAGGAATTCAGCAAGTCTTGCAGCATCCATGGAGAATAAACAGTTGATGTTTTGGACCAGGACTGGAAAGGGAGGGGAAAGAAGCTGGAGTCTGTAATTTTCTAAGTTCTCTGTTTCAGTATCTTCAACAACAGCTTCAAACATGTTCCTGTGATGGATGTTTGTTAAGCTACTGGGCTGTAGTTTCCAGTTTTCAGTCTGCCTCACTTTTTGAATAAATTATGTTTTTTTTTAACCTAATCTAATAGAACCTTCTCTGAAACTTGGCAACTTTAAATTCCTGGGTGACAACACACCCGGGATCTGTCCTCGGCCCGACACATTGATGCAATCTCAAAGAAGGCTCGGCAATGGAGAATACTTTGATTGTTTGCATCATTGCCTGGTGTGGAGGCGCGAACGCTCAGGGTCACACGAGGCTGCGGTTGGTTGTAGACTCAGCCGGTTCCGCCACAGGCATGACCCTCCCCATCATCGAAGACATCTGCAAGAGGCAGTTCCTCTAAAAGGCAGCATCCATTACTAAGAATCCTCACTATCTGGGGCATGCCCACTTATTGTATGGAGCAAGGTAAACCAGCCTGAAGAGCCACATTTAATGATTCAGGAACTGCTTCTTCCCCTCCATCATCAGATTTCTGAATGTCCTATGAACCCTGAACACTACCTCAGTATTTCTTTAGTTTTGCACTATATATTTACTTTGTAATATATCATAATTTAAAGTCTTTGCACAGTACTACTGCTGTTGAACCACAGATTGCACGTCTATAAGACAGCGATAGTAAAGCTTGATCCTGATCCATAGAAACAAAATGCTGTGCTGAACATGTGCTTACTTTAGAAATTACCTTGGGTTACCCATAGCCCTCTATTTTTCTAAGCTTTATGTACCTATCCAGGAGTCTTTTAAAAGACCCCATCGTATTTGCCTGCATCATCTGAGTCACTGGTCTCTTCTTATAATGATTGAGGATGGACTTCTTCAGGAGTCTGAGAATTAGAGTCACACAGCACAGAACGGAGCCCTTCAGACCTAATAGTCCACAACGACCAAGATTCCTGTCTAGACTAATCCTTATCTTTCCTATCCATCCAATTTCTAAATGTTGCTGATGTACCTGTCTCACCCACTTTTGCTGGCAGCTCATTCAATATGCTGACTACATTCTGAGTGAAAAGGTTTCCCAACACCCCCATTCCCAGATTCCTATTATATCTGCACCCTCTCACCCTAATCCTATGCCATCTGGTCCTTGAATCCCCATCCCTAGGTAAAAGACTGTGCATTCACCCTATCGATATCCCTCCTGCTTTTATACATCTCCATAGATCACTGTTTCAATAACTTCCCCATGTAGCACTCCTCTAGCGATCATCATTTTCCTGAACATCTTCCTCAATTCCAATTCCCAGTTTACAGCTGAGATGTTACTTGCTGCTTCTATTGTGAAAATGTTTAAGACCATAAGATATAGGAGTAGAATTAGGCCATTTGGCCCATCAAGTCTGCTGCACCATTTTATCATGACTGATCCATTTCCCTCTCAGCCCTAATCTCTTGCCTTCTCCCCATGCCTGACTAATTAGGAATCTTTCAACCTCTGCCTTAAATATACCCAATGACTTGGCCTCCACAGATTCACCACTCTCTGAATGAAGAAATTCCTCCTCATTCCTATTCTAAATGGATGTCCCTCTATTCTAAGCTTGTGTCCTCTGGTCTTAGCACACACTACCACCCCCGCCCCCCCCCAGCCCCACCATAGCAAACATTTCCTCCACATCCACTCTTTTGAGCCCCTTCAATATTTGATAGCTTTCAATGAAAACCCTCCTCATTGTTCTGAATTCCAGTGGATAGTGACCCAGAGCCATCAAACGTTACACATATGACAAGCCTTTCAATCCCAGAATCGCTTTTGTGAACCTCCTTTGAACCATCTCTAATGTCATTATCTTTGTATTCATTACTACCATGGAAACATCCTGTCTGGGTGCATCACAGTTCGGTATGGCAATGGCATTGCTCCAACTCTACAAGAAACGGCCTACACTTCCCACTATGTCGCGACAGCAGCCAGCATAATCAAAGACCTCTCCCAAGCCTGTCATTTTCCTGTCCTACCATTATAATGCTCTTGAAATGGACCTCTTCTGCAATGCAGATGAACACTCAATCTCTCAGTCTACCTCATTGTGGGCCTTGCACGTTATTTGGCTACCTGCACTGTATTTTCTCTGTGAGTATCATGATGATGGTATCTGTCTGTCTCAAAGGACAATGGAGTTCAAGCCTGGGTGAAAGGTATGGACATCCTGGGATGCCCAGTCATCAAGATCCCTCTCTTGGCCTCAGTGATGTAGTCCAAAGGAAAGCCTGTGAAACAATACGTTTGGCACCAGCTTAGCTGCAGGAGCTGGCGGAAGGACGTTCAGTGACGTCCAGCCACCTTAGGGGCTCCTCTCTGGATTTTCTGTTCGTGTTTACTCCCATAGCCTTCATCTCCCCCGAGGCTGCCCACAAGGCAGTGAGGCTGTTTAGCTATGGCTGGGGATCTGGTTCACGAGCACCGGGGTGTACCCACATGCCGGTGAGCCTGCGTGCTGCGTGTGCAGGGGCCAGACCTCCTCCCCCATCTCTGGAGTTCAGCCTGAGTTCAAAAGGTGTTCAGTTTCCGTGTGTCACCAGCGAGGAGGCACTGTGTGAGGCTTGCTGTCGGAGTGGCGATGTACTGATGGGGAGAGACTGACACATTCAGCTCTCCTTTTCACGAGACTGCTAGCCAGCGGTGGAAGCTGAAAGTGAGAGCGACAAGCGCTCCCCACAACACTACCACACTAAATACATAACATGATATTTTGCAAATTTCCCCCCTGTTGTACCGCCTCAAGGTCCATTACTGCCCATTACACCACAGGCATTTAGGGCAGCAATGAAGGTCCTCCATCTCTGGAGGTGTTCATGCCAGTCGCTTCCTCTCGGTTTTCACTACTGTCAGTCACACAAGTCCCAGGTGGAGACTTAGGACCATTGCAATCAAACGCAGAAGGATTCTTCATTGCTGTTTCTGTAAGTTTTCTTTTACCAGTCAGAGATGTTAGCCCTGAACTGAAACACCCCACACCTGGAAGACTGGTGGACCGCTCTTAGTCTGGCCTCTACCCTTTGACCTATTCAGCATGCGTGACCCTACCAAGAGCCAAAGTATAAAGCCCTGACTCCAGCATAGCTCTCTGGTTCACTGAGGCCCACAAGCCTTCAAACCCAATGACAAAGGTGTGGTCCTCTCAGAGGTACTTGAATATGGAGTAATCTAATTGGAGGACCTTCAAACAAAAGCTCAGTGTATGTGATAATAATAAACCAACTACCAATAACTACCAACTACTAGTAATTCCTCAAACTGACTTTTTGAAAGACCAATGTCCAAAGAACAAGATTACCATTTTACTACATTCTGTAGTGTAGATAAGATAATGCGGCTCAAGGTAGCATATGGTGATATATACATACTTTGATAATAAATTTACTTTGTGCTTCGTACTTGTAGGTAAAGCTCTTGTAGGACAAAGCAGCAGAGGTCAATGCTGTCACTCACTGCTATTTTGCATTCAAAGTCTGATTGCTCCCAAGGAGCCATTTCATCAATAATTCTGACTGACAACATATATTATATTCATTTTCTTATTAATTTAGCCAATATTTACATGGAAGTACCAAAATGCAGATATTAAACATTAGTAAAAACCAATACTAATTCTGAACAAAATGGTTCATTAACATGAGAAAATCTGCAGATGCTGGAAAATCAAAGTAACAGACACAAATTACTAGGGAAACTTAGCAGGTCAGGCAGCATCCATGAAAAAGAGTAAACATTGACGTTTCAGGCCAAGACCCTTCAACAGGACTTGAATGGAAGGGGAGAGGTCAGGGTAAGAAGGTGGGGGAAGGGGAGGAGGCAGTACAAGATGGTAGGTGATACGTGAAACTGGGAGAGGTGAAGTAAAGAGCTGGGAAGCTGATAGGTGGAAGAGATAAAGGGTTGGAGAAGGGGGGGATCTGAAAGGAGAGGAAAGTAGATCTTTAGGAATAACTATTGTACTTTTTTATAAGAATTGCAAAGATGCCTGAAGCATAGGGGAAGCTTACTTGTTTGGAGATATATTATGGGGCACAGCCATCATAAAACTCATTAATTACATCCACTTGCTTTGACTTATCTAGATTTCATGTTTCATTAGCATAATAAACACAATTTGTGTATCTCTGAGATTAATTTAAAGGATTTTTTTTGGAAAAGAAATCGTTTTTGTAAACTAGATGGAAAATGAACTATTCAATCTTAATAGTCTTAACAAGCTCGTGTCATTTTCTCATAATTTTATTTTTGCTATTTTACCACCTCCTGCCCCCGTTTTGAGTTCTATCGTTTCCTGTCTACGTGCTGGTTCCCCGCCTGAGGGACCGTTTTCACCAGTGATTTTAAAGAAGTCAGCAAGGTGCAAACCAGAGGCCGGCACACTCTTGTCAAATTCTTGCGCGCTGCCACGTTTAAAGTTCAGGTCAGTGTTGTGTGATCAGAAAATGGATCTTAATATTGTTGCTCTAACTGAAAGAAAATTTGTGCCCACTAATATAATTTAATGCCTTTTCAGAGCCCTTGCCACAGAAATGTTTAAAGGAATATAATTTGCTCATTTTGGACTATATATATTTCTCTTTTGAGTGCAGGTTTCTTTTGTGTCTTGCAGAAAGAAGTAAATGGACATCTGAAGTGGAGAAGGTACATGTGTCACAAATTGAGTGAAAGAAGCTGACAAAAAGCCATTAGTGCCCAAACAAAGACAAAAGAAGAAATTCTATCACTACCAGATGAGTCGTTCCAATTCCCCAAGCCCTCTATTAGCGTGACAGCCAAGAGGCTGTGATATTAATCCAAAGGTCAGGCAGTACAGTTTTAGCTAGATTTACTTTATTGGAAATGCAATAGGAAATTATATATTGTGTCAGGGTTATGGAACCTAAAAGATGACACTTTTAAAACCATGCTAAATGGTACAAGGCTGTGAGTGATAATTTTATCTGTCTTACATAGCTAGTGACTGACTACACCCTATGATCAAAAAGTAATTAAATTATAATGTGAAAGCATATTGAGAGTAAGTGTGATTTGAATGATAGGTCCATGTTTAAAACTTCAAACACAAGCAATACATTCAGGGAAGGGGAGGGATACAGATAATGCAACAAAAAATCCATTTGGAGGGCATTTCAAAGAAAAAAGGCCAAAATGGTTTGACTGGTAAGATATTTGTCTATACACTTAGCGGCCGCTTTATTAGGTAGCTCCTGTATCTAATAAAATGGCCACTGAGTGTATGTTCATAGTCTTCTGCTACTATAGCCCATTCACTTCAAGTTTCGATGTGTTGTGCGTTCAGGGATGCTCTTCTGCATAACGTTCTTGTAACGTGTGGTTATTTGAGTTACTGTCACCCTCCTGTCAGCTTGAACCTGTGAGGCCATTCTCCTCTGACCTCTCTCATTTTTCGCCCACAGAACTGGTGCTCACTGCTTTGTTATTCACACCATTCTCTGTGAACACTAGAGACTGTTGTGCGTTAAAATCCCAGGAGATCAACAGTTTCCGAGATACACGAACAACCTCATCTAGTACTAACAATCATTCAACACTCAAGGTTACCTGGATCACATTTCCTTCCCCATTCTGATGTTTGGTCTGAACAACAACTGAACCTCTTGACCATGTCTGCATGCTTTTATGCATTGAGTTGCTGCCACATGATTGGTTGACTGGATATTTGCACTAACGAGCAGGTGTGCAGGTGTAAAGTGGCCACTGAGTTCAAGTAACACCTGCACGAAACTTTGCTGTTAAGTGATTTTAAGATATACCTGTCCTAAAAGATGATTTATTAAGAACACCAAAATGTAAGGCATAAAACAGATACATTACAAGTCAAAGTGAAATTGTTGTTATTGGAATGAAATTCTGCTTATCCTGGGAGACTGAAATAAAATCAGAAAACACTGTAAACACTCAGCCAGCTGGGCAGCATCGATGGAGAGATAAACAGATCTGATGTTACAGCTCAATGTTGAATTAATTTTAATGAAATGTCATTGCCCTCTATATATTATCCTATTTATATTTTTAATTGCTTTCCCCATAGATGGTATCTTTTTCCAAGAAGGTATAGCCTTTTTGACATTGGTAAGATGATAATGACTGTAAGTCAACTGGTTTGCCAATATGAAGAATTAATTTGGATTACACAGCCTGATCTAAAAAGTCAAAGAGAAGTTTGGTTTACAAACTGGAGGGAAAGTTTGAATAGCCGGGCTGGTGCATGGATAAGCTTTATTTTCATAAACTACATGACTGCCAAGTTGTATTACAAACTAGCAGAACTTGTTCAGGTCTTTGGTCTCTCTTTATTGCTGTGGTAGCTGATTGTGTGGCACTGTACTACTACTGCATAACAACAAATTTCTTGATGGACGTCAGTGATAATAAATCTGATTCTGATACTTCGAAGCTGCAAGGCAACCCTTACAATATAGAACATCGAACTTTACACCACAGAGGAAGACGTTTGGCCCACAATGTTGTGCTAATCTAAACTACCCCATGATTATCCAATGCTTCCCTTCCACATTGCCTCCATTTTCCTTTCATCCACGAGTCTCTTGCATCCATGAGCCTCTTCAATGTCCCGAATGCATCTACCTCTGCCACCACCCCTTGCACCCACTACTGTCTGTTAAAAAAATTACTTCTGACTTTACCCCCATACTTTCCTCCAATCTCCTTAAAATTAAGTCCAATCATATTAGCTGTTTCTGCCTTGCAAAAATAGTCTCTGGCTATCCACTCTATCCATGCCCCTTATCATCTTAAACACCTCTATCAAGTCATCTCTCATCCTCCTTTGCTCCAAAGAGAAGAGCCCTGGCTTGGTCAACCTTTCCTGATAAGACATGCTCTCAAATCCAGGCAACATCCTGGTAAGCCTCCTCTGCATCCTTATACAGGCTTCCACGTACTTCCATGTTGGCCGGAAAGAGCTACAATCAGTGAACAGGAATGGAGGTGGCCATTTTGTGAGACTATCCTTTCTGCTGCCATTTTGTGAACTGTTTGATGAACTGATTCTTGCTCTGGGATAACTTAAGCCGAGCAATTGAATGTTTACTCAAAGATACAAAGATAGGTGGCGGGGTAGGTTGTGCTGAGGAAGCAATGTGATTGCAGCAGAACTTAGACAAATTGAAAGAATGGGCAAAAAAGTGGCAGATGGAATACAATGTTGGGAAATGTATGATAATGCGTTTTGGTAAAAGGAACAATAGTGCAGACTATTATCTAAATGGGGAGAAGATTCAAACATCAGAGTTGCAGAGGAACATGGGAGTCCTTGTGCAAGACTCCCAGAAGATTAATTTACATGTTGAGTTTGTGGTAAAGAAGGCAAATGCAATGTTGGCACTTATTTCAAGGAGAATAGAATATAAAAACGAGTAGATAATGCTGAGCTTTTATAAGATACTCATCAGGTAGCACTTGGAGTATGTCAACAATTTTGAGTACCATAACTCAGAAAGGATGTGTTGTCATTGGAGAGAGTCCAGAGGAAGTTCACGAGGATGATTCTGGGAATGAAGGGGTTAACATATGAGGAGCGTTTGGCAGTTTTGGGCCTGTACTCACTGGAATTTAGAAGAATGCGTGGGGATCTCATTGAAACCTACCGAATGTTGAATGTTGAAAGATAGGGTGGATGTGGAGAGGATATTTCTTATGGTAGGGGTATCTAGAACTAGAGGGCACAGACTCCAAATTGAGGTGCAACCTTTTAGAACAGAGATAAGGAGGAATTTTTTTTTAGCCAGATATTGGTGAATCTGTGGAATGCTCAGCAATAGACTGTGGTGGAGGCCAAGTTTGTCGTTAAATTTAAGTTGATAGTTTCCTGTTTGGCCAGGGCATCAAAGGATATGGTGAGAAGGCAGGTGTATGGAGTTGAGTGGGATCCGGGATCAGCCGTGATGGAATGGTGGAGCAGACTCAATGGGCTGAATCACCTAATTCTGCTCCTGTCTCTTATGGACTCAAGGAGTTTCTGCGAATGATCTGCTAAACCTGAGTCTATTCACAGATGAGAAGCTGTTTGTTGTGTAAGATGTTAGGTTTGCAGAGTGATCTCATATTCTGGGCCCAGTGTCCCTAATGACCTGGTTTGACTGGTTTGAACCAGTCACAGTTGAATCGAACAAAAGCAGGCACGATGTTGAAGACAAAGGCTAAAAAGCAATACTGTTTGTTGCGCTGGGGTACATCCAACGGGAACCTGACAAAAAACAGTCAGCTGACCTCGAGCCAACACTAGTGAAACATCATAGGTTGATTTGATGAGGAAAAGTATAAAAATAGAGGATTTTGGGAGTACAGGCAGCGACATATCTGGAGACCAACCATCATGGATGTGGAGGACTCCACATCGGACATGTGGAGTTGGCATCATAACCATGAGTGATAACTCGCCAGCGTAGATGGTCTATCCTGGTTATTATCTTTTTTCTTATTTGATTGCTCATGGAGAGTCAGGAAACTTAGAAGGTGTGCACACAGTCAGTCACTTTGTTAGTTGAGACAATAAAGGTATTTGTTAGTAAATACGGATTCTCTCTGTGCCTAACTGATCATTGTTTTGAGGGTTAATCCTTTTAACATTATAATGAGGTGACCCAAATTAAACACAGTATTCCAAGTGTGGTTCAACCAGAGTTTTATAGAACTGCAAAATTACCTCACAGCTCTTGAAATCAATCCTGTTAAATGAAGCCAACGTACCATATGCCTTCTTACCCACCTTATCAATTTTTGCAGCAACTTTGAGGGATCTATGGATGCAGACCCACAGATCCCTCTGTTCCTGCGCACTGCCAAGAATCCTGCCATGAACTCTGTTTGCTACCTTCAAGATTGACCTTTGATTATCAATACTCGAGTCTGCCGGAGGCTGGAGGCCGAAGACAGCTTGCCCTGGCGTTGGAGGACTGTGAAAGTGTGTAGGAAGGAGCAGGGCATCTGTTCTGCTGTTGTTGCTTTGTCATTTGGTATGTTCTGATTTGTTGCGTTCTGTGTTGTTCTGCCAAGCACGGTGGGCATGATGTGTTGGTGCCGGAATGTGAGGTGGCATTTGTGAGCTGCCCCTGGCACACACTTGGATAATGCAAATGATGCATTTCACTGTATATTTTGATGTACTGTACATGTAATAAATAAGTCTGAGTCTGTGAAGCTGTGTTTGAAGGTGACCTACCTATTGTGGTGAACTACATATACCTGTCTGGACACGCCCCCCCCACTGACTGCTCCTGTGGCTCCTCCCACTGACCGTGGCTCCTCCCAATGACCCCGGTATAAGAGCGATTGGGGCCTGAGCCCTGCCCTCAGTCTCCAGGATGCAGTGTGGTGGTCAATTGCTGCTTGTTCTTTCTTCCAGCCAATAAAAGCCTATAGCTCGCCTCACGTCTCCAAGAGTTATTGATGGTGCATCACCTATAATGGTGGATGCAGAACAGTAAGCAATATTGTTTTGTGTACAATCATAATGGCCTCTAGACTTCATGTAAGAGAAATATGAAAGGAACCAGAAATTTCCTTTAAAATTACAACATACACTCTATGTCTACTTTATTAGGTACATCTGTACACCTGCTTGTTAATGCAAATATCTGATCAGCCAATCATGTGGCAGCAACTCAATGCATAAATACATACAGACAAGGTCAAGAGGTTCAGTTGTTGTTCAGACTAAGCAACAGAATGGGGAAGAAATGTGATCTAAGTGACTTTGACTGTGGAATGATTTTTGGTGCCAGATGGGGTGGTATGAGTATCTCGGAAGCTGCTGATCTCCTGGGATTTTCATGCACAACAGTCTCTAGAGTTTACAGAGAATGGTGTGAGACACAAAGAGCGTCCTGAGAGGGGCAGGTCTGTGAGCAAAAACACTTTGTTAATGAGAGAGGTCAGAGGAGAATGGCCAGACTGGTAGAAGCTGACAGGAAGGTGACAGTAACTCAAATAACCTCACATTACACCAGCAGTGTGCAGAAAAGCATCTCTGAACACATAATACATCGAACTTTGAAGTGGGTGGGCTATAGCAGCAAAAAACCCTGAGCAAACACTCAGTAGCACTAGAAGATCTGCAGATGCTGGAGATCCAGGCAACACACACTAAATGCTGGAGGAACTCAGCAGGCCAGGCAGCACCTATGGAAAAGAGTAAACAGTCGATGTTTTGGGCTGAGACCCTTCATCAAGTACATTAGATATAGGAAGGACGTAATAAGATGGCCACTGAGCATACAAATCTGCTTCCAATTACTGTAATAATGTTCTATTTGCCCTCTTCAGACAGAGGTAACTCTTGTGTCTGAAGTTCACTGTCAGCATACAATCCTTTGACAGCCACCTCAGTTTGGAGACTCATATTTGCCTTTATCACTCAAATGACTAGTTGCTTTGATAAATCCTGTCGGAAGAAATCTGATCACTGTACACAGGGAAGAGGAAACCTGTTGTCAGGAGTAGCTCTGATCTTGACCATCGTTACTCAGCCTCAGGGTGGGACTTGGATTAGTTCTCTGTCATTCTACCAGGAGACAGTAATTGAGCCTGGGTATAGTAGGAAGGATTTGCAGTCTCATGTTTCTGCTTGCGGTCTGACTGGCTTAATACTGCTGTCATTTCAAGACTTAATTCAAGAGGCTTTCGTTGATGAAGTTCATCAAAGGATCCTTTATGCTATTTACTGATCAGCAGCTGAGGTCTTGTGAACAGCATCCCTCTACTGTAAACTTCGTGCCCTGTGAACTTATTGGAAAGGCTGACTGGTATTGACCAATGAGGAGTCTCGAGATATCAGACTGAGAACCCTCAGCCTCCTATTCTTATCTGGGAATGGAGCTGACGGGTGATTGGGGCCTTGGATAACAGGAACATGAGACCTTATGAATGCCTCAGCATAGTTTCCAATACTAATTTCTTACAGAGTAGGTGGGAGTGGTGAGATCAATGGACATTGGGTTGGAGAGGGGGGAGGATTACACACAAAGTGTCCTTTGTAGCATACACTTGGCAGTGACATGCAGGATAATAAGAATAAAGGAATTATTGTACAGTGACAGCTTAATTCCATGCACTGTTAAAGGCGGAGATTGGGAATTACTAATTGCCTCAGGCAGTTGGTTCAAAAATTCTAGTTTGTTTCTAGCCTTGATATACACTCTGTGACTACTTTATCAGGTACACCTGCACACCTGCTTGATAATGCAAATATCTAACCAGCCAATCATGTGGCAGGAACTCAATGCAAAAAAGCATACAGACATGGTCAAGAGGTTCAGTTATTGTTCACACCCAAGATTCATAGAACATTATTATCAGAGTATGGTTGTAGTGTACAGCCCTGAGATTTGTCTTCCCACAGACAGCGACAAAACAAAGAAACACCATGGAACCTGCTCAAATAAAACATCAAACACCCAACGTAATGTCACGGTCCTTTCTGGCAATCCCCCACCTTGCTATTCACCTCAAGAATTGGACCTTAATCCCCTTGTTTAGTTTCCAATCATTCCCAGGTTCCACTAACTACACGCACCTGCTTTCCATCAGAAAATGCAGGATAAAGACCCTGTGATCACAACAAGGAGCTGTCAGTTTGTTGGTCGACTCCAGTGTGAGTAACCTCGTTTCATGGTTCTTAGGACTGATGGTTCTAAGTCTAGCATCACTCCTGGATACCGATTCCACGCTTGCTACGTCAATAACACCTCTCAACTCTGCCTCCACGCCTGTGTTCTGCACTTGGGTTCGTCCACTGCCACGCTTGTGTAACAGTTAAAGAAAGGAACAAATCATGCAAATGGCAAAAAATGAGCATAAAATACAGAATATAAAACATCACACCACAGAGTCATTGAAACAGTTTAGGAATGTTCAGTTCAGTTCAATTTGGTGGTGTGTCATTTGCTGATTCACCCCAATAAAAATCACACAAAATGGCAATAAAAAGGGCGTAACCAGAAACACATATGACATGAACCGAAGAGTCCAATCCACAGAACTACAGAGTTTAATCCACAACTGCAGAATCCAATCCACCAACCTTCAGGATGGGGAAGAAATGCGATCTCAGTCACTTTGACTGTGCAATGATTGTTAGTGCCTGATGGAGTGGTTTGAGTATCTCAGAAACTGCAGATCACCTGGGATTTTCTTACAAAAGTCTTTAGAGTTTACAGAGAATGGTGCAAAAAATGAAAAACATCCCAACAGTGGCTGCTCTGTGGTTGAAGATGCCTCGTTAATGAGAGAGGTCCGAGGAGAATGGCCAGACTGGTTCAAGCTGACGGGAAAATGTCATGGTCCCGATCGTTAATTCCCTATCTTTCTCCTAATTTCCTTTGATTGGGCTATGGTTTTGACCACTAATTTCCCATTTGCTTCTAATTCTCTTTAATGACGGCACACCTGGTTTCCATCAAATCCTGCAGCATAAGAACCCTGGCGTTACAACCACTAGTCGCTAGATCGTCGGTTTTGCCTGTGTGGTAATTAACATTTCCCGGCCGCTAAGGGCCGTGTGTTCTAAGTTTTGCTCTAGTTTCAAAGTTTACCTATGAAACTCCGTCTCTCTGTGTCAAGGCTCCGTGTCAAGATCCCATCTGTTTACTGTTCAACGTTCATGTCCGCATAAGCATCCTAACTCAATCTCTGTGCCTGTGTCCTGAACTTGTGTTCGCTTCATTCACTCATTGCAACAGAACGATCTGGCCACAATGCACCCAGCGGACACAAATCCCCTGCAACAAGCCCTCGCCAGCCAGGGCTCCCTACTGGGTCTGCGCGATCAACTTCTTTGGGATGTCGTGGAGAACCTCTGTTCCCTGTCTGCTAATGTAACGAGGATCGGTGACCAGGTGGACCGTGTATCCACTCATTTTACCCCATCCACTCCTGAAACTCTGTCTAGCCAGCCCAGACAGCCTGTAGTGGCAACCCCCTACGTGTCAGCAACACCCCCGCCAAGAGGGCCTCACGTACCTGAACTAGAACCCTACGCTGGGGATTTGGGGAAGTGCCGGGCATTCCTTCTGCAATGCTCCTTGGTGTTTGAACAGCAGTCATCCACATACTCCACAGATAAGTCAAAGATAACTTTTTCCTGGGGTTGTTGTGGGGAAGTGTCTTAGTGTGGGCTACAGCTGTCTGGGATAATCAACCGGATATCTGCTCTTCTTTCCCCACCTATACTGCGGAAATGAGAAAGATCTTCGACCACCCTGTCCATGGTAAAGATGCCACTAAGCGCCTACTCAGTCTCCGTTAAGGCTCACACAGTGTTGCCGAATATTCTGTGGCGTTTCGGACGTTAGCGGCCAACTTGGGGTGGAACAATGAGGCACTCCGTGGGGTATTTCAGAATGGTCTCAGCGACATGGTGAAAGATGACTTGGTGGCAAGAGATGGCACTGACAGCCTGGATTCCTTGATCTCCCTAGTGACCAGGTTGGACATTTGTTTTCGAGAACGCCAGAGGGAAAGAACTGTGCGTTCACCACCTTTGGCCACACCACGACACTCATTACCATCTCCCACCAGCACAAACCTCTCTTCTCCTCCTGCTCCTAGAATAGCTCCCAGCCTGGCCTTTTCCACTGCCCCGGGAGAGGGAACCCATGCAGCTGGGACGGAACTGTCTTTCCCCCACAGAACGACTACGGAGATTGAGAGCGGGGCAATGTCTCTATTGCGGCTAGTCCAGCCACTTCCATGCTAACTTTTCCATTCGGCCAAAAGGAAAGGCTCACCAGTAGAAAGGGGGACCCTGGTGAGCCAGACAACATTCCCTTCTGGCCCCCGAACCTGGATGCAGATCCAAGCTACTTTACATTACAACCAACAGTCCCTGCCTCTGTCAGCTCTATTGGACATCGGCGGTGAGGGAAACCTTTTGGATGAAGACTTAGCTTCCCGGGCCAGAATTCCTCGGGAGCCATTGAGTACCCCTCTGGAAGCCCAGGCACTGGACAGTAGACTTCTGGCCCAAGTCACTCACTGCACACCACCTCTGTCTCTTATTCTCTCTGGAAACAATTGGGAACAAGTATGATTTAACCTAAGTTCCTCTCCTCAAGCTCCTGTAGTCCTTGGGTACCCGTGGTTAAGCCGCCATAGTCCCCACATTGACTGGTCCACCGGGAAGATGGTCAGCTGGAGTCCGTTCTGCCATTCCACTAGTCTACAATCGGCCCTATCCCCGTGAAAGTCACAGCGACCTTGTCCGCTGCTGAAACCCCTGACTTATCCAAGGGTCCAGCAGAGTATCGCGATTTGGGAGAAGTGTTTAGCAAACAACGGGCCCTTTCCCCGCCTCCACACCGACCTTACGATTGAGCAATTGACCTTCTCCCTGGAGCCCCTCTACCCACCAGTCGGCTGTATAACCTGTCCCGGCCAGAAAGGGAAGCAATGGAGGCTTACCTAAATGACTCTCTCGCGGCGGGGATTATCCAATCCGCATCTTCTCCTGTAGGCGCAGGCTTCTTCTTTGTGGGGAAGAAAGACAACTCACTGTGCCCCTGCATTGACTACCGGGGCCTGAATAGCATAACCATAAAGAATAAGCATCCACTGCCCCTTATCAACTCTGCCTTCGAACCCTTCCATGGAGCCCCCATCTTCTCTAAGTTGGACCTATGAAGTGCCTACCACCTGGTCAGACTAAGCAAGGGAGATGAGTGGAAAACAGCTTTTAACACCCCTCTTGGTCACCTTGGATACCTGGTCTTGCCATTGGGTCTCACATCGAGAGCGGGCAAGTGAGGGCGGATCCTGATAAGATCTGGGTGGTGGCTGAGTGGCCAAAACCCACGTCACTCAAGCAACTCCAGTGATTTCTGGGGTTCGCAAACTTTTATCGTCGGTTAATCAGGGATTACAGCCAGGTGGCAGCGCCCCTTATTCGACTCATGTCTGCTACGACCCCTTTTCACTGGGACCCTGAAGCGGACGCTGCCTCCTCGGAGCTGAAGGGGCATTTCACCTCTGCTCCCATCCTGGTCCAACCAGACCCCTCTTGTCAATTCATCGCGGAAGTTGACACTTCTGACTCTGGGGTGGGAGCAGTCCTCTCCCAACGCTCCGGCCCTGACCAAAAACTTCATCCCTGTGCCTTCTTTTCTCGTTGGCACTCCCCTGCCGAACGGAAATACGAAGTAGGGAACCGGGAGTTATTGGCCGTCAAACTTGCTTTGGAGGAGTGGAGACACTGGCTGGAGGGAGCGGAACATCCGTTTATCGTCTGGACTGATCACAAGAATTTTTTATGCATCCAAACTGCCAAACGCCTGAATTCCCAACAGGCTCGTTGGGCATTATTTTTTGGCTGTTTCAGATTCACACTCACCTATCGTCCGGGGTCCAAGAACGGGAAGCCCGATGCTCTCCCCCGTCAATACATTTCCGAGGAGGGCCTTCCCAACCCCGAGACCATCCATCCGCCATCCTGTGTAGTGGCTGCCCTCACCTGGGAGATCGAGGCCATAGTCAAAGAGGCCCAATGGACTCAACCTGACCCAGGCAATGGACCCTCTAATTGGTTCTTTGTGCCTGACTTGGTTCGGTCTCAGGTTCTCCATGGGGGTACACTTCTCATTTCGCCTGCCATCCTGGAATCGATCGAACTCTGTCCCTCCTGAAGAGCCATTTCTGGTGGCCCTCCATGGATGCTGATATCCGTTGCTCCGTCTCTGCCTGTTCTGTTTGTGCCCGCGGAAAAGCCTCCCACCGACAACCTGCTGGATTGCTTTGTCCATTACCTGTCCATAGCCACGTTTGGTCCCACATTGTGCTGGATTTTGTCACTGGACTACTCCATTCACATGGGAACATTGCTATACTCACCATGGTGGACTGCTTCTCCAAAGCCGTGCACTTCGTAGCCCTTCCCAAACTCCCTACAGCCCGTGAGACAGTCAACCTCTTTGTTCATCACTTCTTCCATCTTGGCAGGATCCCCTCGTACATTATTTCTGACAGGGGCCCCCAAATCATCTCTCAATTCTATAGATCCTTTTGTCAAGCCCTTGGAGCCCTTCGCAGACTAAGGGTCAAACAGAACGAGCAAACCAGGATTTGGAAGCAGCACTGCGATGAATAATTGTCAACAATCTGTCTGCCTGGAGCACCCATCTCATTTGGGTAGAGTACGTTCACAGCTCCCTGGTCAGCACCGCCACCAGAACGTCTGCGTTCAAATGATCCCTTGGTTACCAACCCAGTCTGTTTCCTGCTCATGAAGCTGACATTGCTGTGCCTTCTATTCAGGCCCATCTCGGCCGGTGCTGCAAGATCTGGAAGGATACACGGGTAGCCCTGCTCCGCTCAGCTGATCGCAACCGGGGGATTGCCGATCGCCATCGGATTCCTGCACCAAATTACTGGCCTGGGCGGAAGGTTTGGCTCTCGTCAAAAGACATCTGACTCAAGAATGAACCCAAGAAACTCTCTGCTGACTACCTGGGACCATTTGAGATTAAGAGTGTCATCAACCCCTCGGTGATCAGACACAAACTGCCCGGATCCATGCACATTCATCTGATGTTCTACATCTCTCAATTGAAACCTGTATCTGTCAGCCCTTTGTGCCCTGCTGCTGAACCCCCTCCACCCACCCGGATCATTGACAACCACCGAATACTGGACGTGCGCCGCCGAGGCAGGGGCTTCTAACACCTGGTCGACTGAGAGGGATATGGCCCGGAGGAACGTTTCTGGATTCCCCGCTCCTTCATCTTGGACCCTTCCCTCATCCGTGATTTCCATCGGATCCATCTGGACAAGCCTGGTTGTTCGCCTGGAGGGTCCCGTTGTGGGGGGGGGGGGTGTTATTATCATGGTCCCGATTGTTAATTCCCTATCTTTCTCCTAATTTCCTTTGATTGTGCCACGGTTCCAACCGTTAATTTCCCATTTGCTTGTAATTCTCTTTGATGATGGCACACCTGGTTTCCATCAAGTACTGCAACATAAGAACCCTGGTGTTACAACCACTAGTCGCCAGATTGTTGGTTTTGCCTGTGTGGTAATTAACGTTTCCCAGCTGCTTAGGACCGTGTGTTCTAAGTTTTGCTCTAGTTTCAAGGTTTACCTATGAAACTCTGTCTCTCTGTGTCAAGGCTCCGTGTCAAGATCCCATCTGTTTACTGTTCAACGTTCATGTCTGCATAAGCATCCTAACTCAATCTCTGTGCCTGTGTCCTGAACTTGTGTTTGCTTCATTCACTCATTGCAACATAAAACACAGTAACTCGAATAATCATTACCACAGTGACGTGCAGAAGAGCATCTCTGAACATAGGACACATCGTATCTTAAAGTAGATAGGCTACAGAAGCAGAAGACCACAAAGACGTGCTCAGTAGCCACTTTATTAGGTACTGGATGTACCTAATAAAGCAGCCACTGAGTTTGTAGCAGTTAACAGTACCTCCAGTTAATGTAATGTGGGAAGGAGTTTTAGGTGCTGATTAAGTACCTCAACTGAAATGAAAAAAGACATCCATTGATCCTTGGAGATGCAGGAGATGGCAGATTCTGGACTCTGTAGCAAGAAACGATCTCCTGGAGGAACTGGAGTGGGCCGAGCATCATCTGTGGGAATAGTGGAGTCACCGTTTCACATTGAAACCCTGCATCGGTTGACGATCCTCTGACTTGTTGGTGAGACCGCACCTCCAAAGACTTATGACGATTGTCCGGCTTCTTTCCCCTTTCCCTTCCAGTCCGGTTGAAGAGACTCAGCCCGAAACATTGACTGTTTATTCCTCTCCATGAACGCTGCCTGACCTGCTGAGTTCATCCGGCATTTTGTGTGTTGCGAAGGATTACAGAATCTCTTGTGGTTTAGACTTATGAGGATGCTGGCAGGACAGACAGGTCTGGGGGAGGTTTGACTTTATTCATTGGAATATCGGATTTTGAGCGGTGCCTTTATAAAGGTGGCTAACATCATCAGTGTGCGGATAGGCTGAATGTGCAGTCCTTTTCCCAGAGAAGAGGAACTAAAAACTGGTTAAAGGTGAAAGGTGAACGATTTAAGAGAACCTGAAGGGAAACTTCTTCACACAGAGGATGGTGCATATTTTGAACGAGCTGCCAAAAGATGTGATTGAGGCAGGTTCACCAACAATATTCAAAGAATGTTTGGATAAGTACATAGATGGGGGGGAGGGGTGCAGGATTTAGAGGGATGTGGGCCAAACACAGGCAAATGGTACTAACTTGGTGGGCAATATGGTTGGCATGGATGAGATGGGTTGAAGGGCTGTTTCCATACAGCATTACTCTATGACTAATTCCTGTCCACCACCACCACCCCCACACACAGAACCCGCTGAGTTCCTCGCTGACTCCCTTTGGCAAACTCTGTACTTTTTATAAACACAAAAGATCGTACAGATGCTGGAAATCCAGAGCAATGCACACCAAATGCTGAAGGAAGTCAGCAGGTCAGGTAGCATCTATGGAGAGGAATAAACAGTTGCTGTCTATTAAGAGCATCAATGGTTACGAGAGACGGCAGGAGAATGTGACTGAGAGGATAGTAAATCATCCATGAATAAATGCTGCAACAGACTTGATAAACCGAATGGCCTAATTCTGTCCCATGCACATCTCAGGCCAAGGCCATTCTTCCGGACTGATGGTCTTGACCCAGAATGTCAACTGTTCATTCCTCTCTGTGCTTTTCCTTCATTTCAGAAAGAGGAGAAACTATTTCCTTTCCTGAAAGCTCCCACTTTCCTCTATGTTCCCCTTCATGGCTGTTCGCAAGTGGCTGAGATTTTCCAAAAACTCCGTTTCATATCGGTCTGATACACAAAGCTCATTTTGAAGGAAACAAGAACCTGTTTGTTCTGCTTAGTGGCAGAGACGGAAATTGTTTCCCAAGTGCTGCAGAAATTGGCAGGATTTTCTCATCCACAGAAGATCCACATTGTGCTCTGTGGCACTGAAATTAAATTCCCTCGTGTCCTTTACACAACTGTCTATGGGGACGTATTTTTATACAATGTCTAAAAGGGAAGAGCCTGGACTACTAATGAATCGTCAGACATCTAGGTTAATCCTTCTATGGACACTGAGTGTTTTGTTGGGGGAGGTGGTGGAGGGGAGGGCAGAGAGAGGGGGAGTCTCTCCCTATTTTATAAGCTGGATCCAAAATAATCCTTTTGTTTAGTTCATCCAGGAAGAAATGCCAGGGGCTGTGGATTTTCTTACTAGCTACAATTCTTCAGACATCAGTCATCTTCGACAGAGGCCTCAGGTGGACCAGAGAGCTGTTCTTAATGAGCCGTGTGCAGAACGTTGCTGGGCGGCTGGCATAACAACATCTAGACTCCCTGACTGAAGTGTGATAGCACAGAAGGTGGTCAATCATCTCGGTTGTTGTTTGGATCTGGTAGGTCATGAATCCAGTGGGTACAGAAGAGGTCAAGGAATGATGTTATAGAGTCAGAGGGTTCCAGTGCTAGTCCAGCTGGCTGGCATGCACATGGTGGGCTGAATGGCCTCTTTCTGTGTTGAGTGACTCTGATACTAATACCAGTGTAGGATCTATGAGCCAACCAACTTCACTGCAGACTTTTTAGCTTCATTGAGGAAAATATTATAAATTATCAACAACTTGTTTAGCTGATGTTAATTTCTGAATTGCCTCTATGTGGATTTAATAAATATTTTAAAGTATTTTCTTAATTTTAATTTTTCAAATGTCCTGTTTAATTTTTGTATTTCAAAAGAATTGATAGTTTTGATGAATGGTAATGTTCTGAGGGGAAAAAAAACTTGTTGTCAGTCAAAAATGCACCAGGTTAGAGTTTGAGGTTGGGGTGTGCCCTGCCCAAGTGGCATTACTCTACGCATGTCCTCCATGTTTCTCACGGTCTCATTGCTTCAGTCCAGGACTATTTGGTGACTAATATTCCTCTTCTGTACAGGCAGTGTATGATATCCATCTAATCTGGGTGAGTGTTGGTGCCTAGTGGATAAGGCATCGGTCTAGTGACCTGAAGGTCACTGGGTCAAGCCTCAGCTGAGGCAGCGCGTTGTGTTCTTGAGCAAGGCACTTAACCACACATTGCTCTGTGACGACACCGGTGCCAAGCTGCATGGGTCCTAGTGCCCTTCCCTTGGACAACATCGGTGGCGTGGAGAGGGGAGACTTGCAGCATGGACAAATGCCGGTCTCCCATAAAAACCCTGCCCAGGCCTGCGCCCTGGAAAAACCTTCCAAGGCACAAATCCATGGTCTCTCAAGACTAACGGATGCCTATTATCTGGGTGAGAGGGTGGTGGGTGTCATTCGGCAAAACCTTCCCCACTTGTCCCCCAAAGACAACCTCCCCCCAATTAGACTGTAGTTTCTCATTAAGCAATTTCACCAAATATAGGAAATGGTTGTCCATCACATTGACCCATCTAAAGTGCACAAAGTCAAAAAGTCAAAGATTGGATTATATTGAAACTGGGTGGCGGGGTGGAAATGCCTTTCTACCAAAGGAGGTGTAAGGCGCCCCATCCCTCTGCTGGCCTGCAGATCATGCTTGGGCAAGCATGTGTTGTCCTCCCGATCACGTGAAACCATGGGAGCAGGTGGTGGATGGTCATATGAGCAGCCCGGGCATATCGCAGGTCCTGGTTATGCAATCACTGACACCAGGCGGACAATCTCTAAAGGGTATTGATAATGGCTGGGATCACTCGTCTTGTAAAGACACTGCCCAGAAGGCGGCAATGGCAAACCACTTCTGTAGAAAAAATTTGACAAGAACAATCATGATGATGACCATGATTGCCAACGTCATTCGACACGGCGCAGAATGATGGAGATGATGATGCTGACATCGAGACATACAGTGAAATGCATCATTTGCGTAAGCAGCCAACACAATCTGAGGATGTGCTGGGGGTAGCCTGCAAGTGTCACCACACAAACTGGTGCCAACACAGCATGCCCACAATGTTCAGCAGAGCAACACTCAGCCAACATACAATAAGCAACAACAGCAAAACAAACTGCTTCCAAGTCGAGTTTATTGTCACATGCACAAGCACAGCTGTAATGAAAAACTTACTTGTAGTAACATCAGAGGCACAGCAATAACAAGATAAAAATAAATATAATTTATATCGTAGGGTAACGTAATTGGTGGAAACGTAGATAATTCACAACCGCCGATATTGAATTGGGGTTTCACTTTAAGAGGCTGGTCTGATTTTGTGTTCAGTTTTTCGCAGTTCAATAAATGAGTTGTACGGTTTTTTCCTTAAACATAAAATGCCTTATGTCATTTTATTTGCAAGAACCTCCGATATAACATCATACAGTTAGAAGAAAAAAGATTTACTGTCGTGCAAACTGGTCATAGTGTTGCCAGACTGCAGTGATTAGGGTTGTGCAGTTTTGATCAAGAACAGAATGGTTAAAGAAGGGAAGTAGTTGATTTATTGAGACAGAGTACAGAACAGGTCCTTCCAGCCCTTTGAGCCATGCCATCCAGCAATCCCCCAGTTTAATCCTAGCCAAATCGAATGACAATTTACAATGACTAATTATCCTGCAAACTTTAAACTGTGGGAGGAAACTGGAGCACCCGGAGGAAACCCACGTGGTCATGGTGAGAACATACAGACTCCTTACAGGCAGTGGTGGGAGCTGAACTGGGTCACTGGTGCTGTAAATTGTTGTGCTGACCACTATGCTTCTGTGCCACCAGTACCATACTGTTCTTGAACCCTGGTGGCCATGGGACCTTAAGCTTCTGTATCTCCTGCCCGATGGCAGCTGTGAGAAGATGGCATAGCCTGGATGGTATGGGTCTTTGATGATAGGTGTTGTCTCCTTGAGGCAGTGCCTCACTAGTCAGGCTACTTTCAACGCTTGGTGGACAATGGCTGTTTTTGGCATCTACACTACAAGCTAGTACAGTTCAGTTTGTTGTGTTATCATATGTGACATGCTTTGAGTATCCCCAGCACTGAGGCCTGAGATACACTCAGCTGTCTACCTTGGGCAGACCTTGTCATTTTCATGCCTTGATACCAGATTTCTGATGCAAGCATTCTGTTCCAAGCTTTACCATGGGAAGGAAAAGATTTAGTGATGTGTTCAAAGCCTCTTTGAAGCGAAGTAACAAACCTGACTGATCTCCAGAGAGTGCTTTGGCCCATGACTGTTTTAAGTAGAGGAGAAGAATTTGGAATGGTATTGAACATATTGAGGCCATATATCAGAAGTACCTGGAGATCCAGCATAAATAGAAGTGCATCCAACTGTTCCATGAGGCAGCATCAGCTGAAGAGTCTGAGGTTCCTGCACTGGTCTCATTAGCCATGATGGTTTGGTTTGGCAACTACTCTGCACAGGACTGTGAGAACCTGCACAGAATTGTGGACACAGCTCAGCACACCATAGGAACCAGCCTCCTCAATACTTCTCTCTGTTGCAGCAAAGCAGATACCATAATCAAAGACAGCACCCACCCGCACATCCTCTCTTCTCTCCTCTCCCGTCAGGCAGAAGATACAAAATCCTGAAAATACGTACCGCCGGGCTCAAGGACCACTTTTATCCCATCGCTATCCAACTATTGAATGGACCTTTTGTAACGATAAGATGGAATTCTGGCCTCATTATCTATCTTGTTAAGGTCTTGCACTTTATCATTAACTTGCACTGCACTTTTTTAGTAGCTTTTATACTTTATTCTTTGTGCCTTATTCTAGCTCAATGCACTGTGTAATGATTTCATCTATATGAACTGTGTGCAAAACAGGCTTTTCATTGTAACTTAGTACATGATAATAATAAACCAATTCCAATTCCAGTACCAATACCAATACTCATATCAATACCATTACTAATACCAATACATCAGAACCCACAAAACCAGACTGGATGGAACTCATCCACAATCATGAGGGATATAGACAGTCCCTTGGGATTGAGATATAATGAGGTAGAAACAGAAAATGTCAGAAACACTCAGCAGGTCAGGCAGCATCTGTGGAAAGAGAAACAGAGTTAATGTTTCAGGTAGAAGACCCTTTGTTGGAACTTGGAAAGAGAGAAAACATGTTAGTTTTAAGATGAAGGGAGGGCTGAGGAGAGAGGGACAGTACGAAGGCAACATCTCTGATATGGTGAGACCGGGTCTGCAATGAAGAAAAGTTAATGTGGCCATTAATTGATGGATTAATGGAGGAAGCTGGAAAGAGAGGGAAGTAGAGAAAGCTGTAAAATGAGGGTAGTTACAGAGACCAAAATCAAACATAGTAATGTGAAAAGGTGCTTGAAGTTATGCACCTGGAGAAACTGGAATCCATTGTGATTATTCATATCATGGAAAATAAAATATTGTAGCACAGTACAGGGCCTTCAGCCACGATGTTTAACCTACACTAAAATCAATCTAACCCTTCCTCCCTACATAGCCTTCCATTTTACTTTCATCCATGTGGCTATCTAAGAGTCTTTTAAATGTCCTTAATGTATCTGCCCCTACCCCTATCCCTGCCAATGCACTCCACACGCTTAACATTCTTTGTGTAAAAAAAAACTACTTCTGACATCCCCCTCATATTTTCCTTTATTCACCTTAAAATTATGTCCCCTCGCATTAGCCATTTCCACCCTAAGAAAAAGGTGTTTTCTGTCCACTCTATCACTGCCTCTTATTATCTTATACACCTCTATCAAGTCACCTCTCATCCTCCTCTGTTCCAGGAAAAGATTAATGGTTTGCAGTTGATACTTATCATGTGGAATTGTTTACAATGAGATTCTTCTTCAGTCCTTTATCTTTCCAGCCCACCTGGCTTCACCTATCACCTTTTAGCTATCCTCCTTCCCCCTCTACCCACCTTTTTATTCTGGCATTTTACCCCTTCCTTTTCAGTCCTAGTGAAATGTCTTGGCCCAAAACATTGACTATTTATGAATTTCCATAGATACTGCTGGACCTACTGAGTTCCTCCAGCATTTTGTGTGAGGTTTCATTAGCTCCATAAAAACAAGATACATTTCTCATAGAAACTTCCTCCAGGCTCTCAAGATCAGCACAGGCCCCTCCACTACCAATTCTCACATCTCTCCCCTATGGCCTATGTGAGAAGATAAGGTTAGATTGATCTAAGAGTAGGTTAAAGGGTTGGCACAACATTGTGTACTGAAAGGCCTGTACTGTGCTGTAGTGCTCCAAGTTCTAATCTGTCACAGGGTCACACACAGCTTCCACCTGTAAACAGTACTATACCTCACCTCTTCATACAGTGTGTCTATACCACAGAACTCCTGCTGCCTTTGCCCTAATTTGTGGTCTGTACCCCCTACTATCTATGCCTTAGAATTCCTGTCACTTGTTTCCAAAGAATCATAAACACAAAAGATTCTGCAGATGCTGAAAATCTTGAGCAATGCACACAAAGTGCTGGAGGAACTCAGCAAGTCAGGCAGCATCTATGGAGAGGAATTAACAGTCAGCATTTCAGGTTGAGACCCTTCACCAGGACTGGAAAGGAAGGCTGGGGGGTGAGAAGGGCAAAGACTGGAAAGGGAAAGGAGCTTCTTTCCCCTTCTTTTTCAGTCTTGGTGAAAGGTCTCAGCCCAAAATATTGACTGTTTATTCCCCTCCATGGATGCTGCCTGACCTGCTGAGTCCCTCTAGCAGTGTGTGTGTGTGTGTGTGTGTGTGTGTGTTTCCCAAAAATCGTGATGATTTTGTAGCATAATTTCTGATGTTTGTACTCCCCTCCCCTTTCCAGGTTGCCCACATCTCAAAATACAGGATGTTTTTACCCCTTCATTCTCATTCTTGTGCCCGATAATTCATGACATCTCCACCCTTTCATTCATGATTTCATGATGTCTGCACCCAACATTCCGTCATTTCGAATGTTGGTACCCTATCATTCATGATATCTGTACACTCCCCCCATTCTCATCTTTGTTCCAGGGACCCCTCAGTTGTTGCATCATCCCTAGATCATTTGTGATTGGCTGCTACATTCCAGCAGCAGCAGCTAAAAAATATTTCATTGGTTGTCAATTGCTCTTGGATGTCATCGATTTTCCAAGGGCAACTAGGGGTGACCAATAAATGTAGCCTTGCCAAATCGCCAGAACAAAGAGGAGAAAGCATGCTCAGAATCTCATTAAATTAAGAAAAGTATCATTTCTTAAAATCTGATACTTTAATGCATCACCAACTGATAGCAAAGCATCACCCTGGCTTATATTACTTTGCCAATAAAGACCTTGTATTGGGACTCTTGTGAATATTAACCCAGTAGAGCTTGAATTGTTGGCATGAAAATTGTCTCTCTGCTGTGAGAACAGGGACACTTAACCCATCTAATATCAGTGCCTGACACCTCTGTAGCAGAAACCAAAGACATTTTGGCTAAGAGAAAGTTCGGGTAGAATAACAAGGTTTCATTCAACAGTACCTTTGGAAATTCCACAGATGCGGAATGTCCATGACCCTGTTTATCTCTGCTTCTCAATCTTGATCGAGTACATTTCAACGTATCTATCATCACAACAGTGGAGATGAATTATCTGTCAACAACTGCACACCTCGCACTAAGAGACGCGCAATTGTGATACCACAAAATTAAAATGTAAAGCATTTGACTTCCTGGGTTAAAAAAGAGATAATAAAATGCTATTTTTAGTGGTCTGTTGTTAATCAAACTACTTTTCATGATATTACAATATTTCCATAATCCTGAATTACTATGTCCATACCACTTTTTACCCTCTTCTCCCCTTTGAAATTAAATCCTCTTGATTAAAATTCTGGGACTGCAAATGCATGCTAATGAAAAATCTCGCTGACTCATTAGTAAATGAATAGCTTATTGGAAGTGCCATGGCTTTATAAATAGGATAAAATTATGTTTTAATCCTGGCACTCAGATATTTTAAACTGAGGCACACCATGAAATGCTTAACCTAGCAACATTAAAACATTCTTTTTTTTCTCTATTAAAAATAGAGTTACTGGTAATTGGCCACTAACTATTGACGCAGATCAGTAAATCTGCAGATCTCTATTGCAGAGTTCTTTACGGGCTTCTCAAATAACTGACAAAGTAATTGCCGATGAACATAGATCAATGTATGTCATGGTTTTAATCCATTCATTTGAAAAATCAAGTTTCAGCTGCTCTACTTATCTGTTACTGGAAATACATTGTCCTAAATGAACTTAATACCTTTGCAGATGTAGCAGCAACTGCTCCCTATTATGGTGGTTGGGCAGTTCAAACCTATCTGGGATCACATCCATAATTATTAATGAAACTTACAACATATTCAGATAACAACATTGATTTTGGCTCTGCTACTCACTTATTATCTGCTGGGAAATGTACCCAGAGCCCCCCGACACTGCTTTTGGACTTGTCATGAATGTAGTTTGTAGTGTTAGGGCGTATTCTGCATTTAGGATATATAGCAAATATTAATTTCAACAGCAATCAACCTTCAGATTTGAATGTGGATTGTAGATTGAGTTTAAAATGCAGCTGTGAACAATAGTCTTCCTGGAGCTGCAGATTGGGGTTGATTGCAAACCAGGAAACATCCTTTCCCTTGATGCCTGCATGCAGCTAGAGACAGAGACACAATACTGACTTAACATTTACTTTGGGTGTCTGGGGTGTGGGTGTGAAGAAGGTACTGTCTGAAAATTATATGTAATCCAAAGGAAGCATTGTAGATACATTGTAACTATAGAATTATTCTGCTGTTACCTTTGATCTTTAGCATATAAAATGTCATGCAATATTGGCAAACACGAGGAAATCTGCAGATGCTGGAAGATGGAAGGGTCTCGGCCCGAAACGTCAACAGTGATTCTTCCTATAGATGCTACGTGGCCTGCTGCGTTCCACCAGCATTTTGTGTGTGACGCAATATTGGGTCAGACAGGCCTCTTCTTCCAGGCGTGTCTCAGATATATCAGATTTCCTCCCATAGATGCTGTCTGGCCTGCTGAGTTCTGCCAGCATTTTGTGTTTTTATCAGATATATCTGCTGCTTATTTTTGCTGAATAAAGACTTGTATATCCACTAGCTTCAGTATCTCTGGTGATTCTGCAAACAGTCACAACAGTGGTAATTTGAGGGAGTCAATTGCACGTTTATTATGTTTATGATGGCAGCTACATATGTGGGTGGGGCGTGGTAAAAGCAAAGGGTTTGCCAGGAGCAGTTTACAGCTGGAGACTGCCAGGTGTGATACCTTTTGTTGACCACCTAATTTCTCTTAACTCCAATTATTTATTTATTTATTGATATACAGCGCAGAATAGGCCCTTCTGGCCCTTCAAACTGCGCAGCCCAGCAATCCCCCAATTTAATCCTAGTCTAATTATTGGACAATTTACAATGGCCATTTAACCTACCAACCAGTATGTCTTTGGACTATGGGAGGAAAGTGGAGCACCAGGAGGAAACCCATGAGGTCGGAAGAGAGCGTACAAACTCCTTACAGGCAGCAGCGGGAATTGAACCTGGGTCACTGGTACTGTAAAGCGTTGTGCTACACTACCATGCCACCCTTAGGTTCACTTAAGTACTTGTAATATCGCTACCTTTAGTTTTATCACTTCAAGATTGATTGTTTTGGTAGCTACTAATAAAGGATTTTATACATTTCTTCGACTTTTTGAGCATTATTATTGGATTGGATCAGAGGACACATCAGACAGTATACAGTAACTCGCTGTGCTTGGTCTCCAAGCAGTGGCGTTAGTTTGTTCGAGTAGCTGCTGCACATCTCTTAACTGTGCACCTGACTCTATTCCAGTCTGAGGATGGCAGGTTCCTGATTAGTACGGGTGTCAAAGGTTATGGGACAAGGCAGGAGAACAAGGCTGCTAGCCACGTTATGTTATGAACATAGAACTTAGAATATGCTACAGCCTCAGGATACAAGGATGCTTATTTGGAACAGGGGTGAGGAGGAATTTCTTTAGCCAGAGGGCTTGTGGACTTCATTGCTACAGAAGGCCAACTCACTGGGTATATTTAAAGTGGAGGTTGATAGCTTCTTGATTAATAATGGTGTCAAAGGTTATGGGGAAGAGGCAGGAGAATGGGGTTCAGAGGGAAAGCAAATCCGCCATGATGGAATGGTGGAGCAGATTCACTGAGCCGAATAGCCTCACTCTGCTCCGATGTCTAATTGCACAGCACAGGCACAGGCCTTTCGGCCCTTCGGCCCACAATGCACGAAATCAGAAATGAAAGAAAAAAATGTTAGAAATGCTCAGCAGGCCAGGTAGCATCTGCGGGGAGAGAAACAGAGATAAGAGAATCAGTCTGAAGCATTAACTGTGTTTCCTTTGCATCTCCTTTGAACCCCACTTCTGGTCAGCTTCTGGGTAATTCCATCAAGTACAAATTCTGTACCTAATAAAGTGGTGACTGGGAGTATGTTTGTGGTCTTCTGCTGTAGCCCATCCACTTCAATGATCAATATGTTGTGCATTCAGAGATGCTCTTCTGCACACCACTGTTGTAACGCGTGGTTATTTGAGTTACTGTTGCCTTCCTGTCAGCTTGTGTTTCTCTCTTCCCTCCCCGTACCTTTTAGATCTACTCCTCAGCCTTTTCTCTCCAGTCCTGCCGAAGGGTTTTGGACCAAAACGTCAATGGTACTTTTCTCCACAAGATGCTGCCTGGCCTGCTGAGTTCCTCCAACATTTTGTGTGTGTTGTTTGAACCAGTCTGCTCATTCTCCTCTGACCTCTCACGTTAACGGGGCATTTTTGTTCATAAAACTGCCGTTCCCTGGATGTTTGTTGTTATTTGTACCATTCTCGGTGAACTCAAGAGACTGTTGTGCATGAAAATCCCGGGGGGGGGGGTGGTGGTCGGCTGTTTCTGAGACACTCAGACCACCCCATCTGGCTCCAACAATCACTTCAAGGTCAAAGTCACTTAGATGTTCAGACCTATTGAATATCTTAACCATGTCTGCATGATTTTATGCATTGAGTTGCTGCCACATGGTTGCCTGATTAAATATTTGCATTAATAAGCCAGTGTGCAGCTGTACCTAATAAAGTGGCCACTCAGTGTATATGAAGTTCACCTCAGCCAGGTCTGTCTGCAGACACGGAATTTACAAGCATTTTTATGAGTTGGAAATGAGGTGTTTTACTGCTTGAGCTATCTATCTGAATGCTGGCCCTCATCAATCTGCTCGGCTCTGTATCTGTCCAGCATTATTCTTGAATAGATGGAGAGGCAGCAAGTTCGAGTGTGTACAGATGTTCAGCATTTAGTACTTGGCCAAGTGATTTCACTCACACTTCTTCTAAAGAAAAGCATTGGAATAATTAGACTTGAAATGACTCTTTCCGGATATTAATGCACGAATGTATAATGCATGTGTGGGAAATTCTTCTCACATGTGTATTAGAGGATTCAATGCATTTAAAATACAGTGATGGATTGGCTTTAATAAAGTTATTCTAACTGCTCATTTGCTAATATTTGAAGAAGCTGATTTTTAAGTGCTTTTTGGTTTATTCTTCTTACTGCCTGTTATGCCGCTGGTGTTTAAGGCAGCAATGAAGGTCCTCCATCTCTGGCGGTGTTCAGGGTTTCCTTCATTGTGTCAGGAGCTTCCGCTCGGTTTTCACTACTGTCAGTCATGCAAGTCAACGGTGCAGACTCAGGAATACGGTCACACTCAGATATAGAATTCTCCGTTGCTGTTTCTGTAGCAATTTTGTTTTGCCAGTCAGTGTTGTTAGCCCTGAACTGAACACCCAAACATTTGGACCACTCTTAGCCTGGCCTTTACCCTTTGCCTACCAATAGGCAAAGCATTAAGCCCTGATTCCAGCCAACATGGCTCTCTGGGTCATTGAGGCATGCAAGCCTCCAAACCCTACAACAAGGTTGTGGTCCTCTTGGAGGTTTTCGGTTTACAATACAATATGAAATGGCATCATTCTGGCTTCTTCACGCTTCATTTCCAGTCCCGATGAAGGGTCTTGGTGCGAAGGGTCATCTGTATACTCCTTTTCATAGATAGCTTGAAAATAATTTTATATCTGTGCTGTTTACAGAAAACAGAGGAGCAGAATTAGGCTATTTGACCCAATGAGTCTGCCTTGCTATTCTATCATGGCTGATTTATTATCCCTCTCGACCCCTTTCTCCTGCCTTCTCCCTGTAGCCTTTGACATCCTTACTAATAAAGAACCCATCAGCCTCCACAGCTGTCTGTAGCAATGAATTCCACAGATTCTCCACCCTCTGTTAAAGAAATTCCTCCTCATCTCTGTTCTAAAGTGATGTCCTTCTATTCTGAGGTTGTACCCTCTGGTCCTAGAGTCCCCTACTATAGGAAACGTCCTTTCCCCATCCTCTCTATCTAGGCCTTTCAATATTCGATGGGTATCAATGAGATCCCCCTTCCCTCACTCGTCTAAACTCCAGCGAGTACTTTTTTCCTGTACGTTACAGGAAAAGAATTGTACACGCTGTGAGCAAACATATTATTTTTTTCTAGAGCAGCATAGGCTGAGTGAATACCTGATCAATTATCAAGAGTAAAGATCAAGGATCAACTTTATTCACAAATACACATTTACATGTATTAGGAGTTTGCTGTGGTGTGTTGGTGTGAAATACAACAAAAGCAACAACATTCAACAATTATAAAGAGTAAAGAATTATATAAACTTAGAGGTTGAAGTACAGATATAAAATACGAATAGTAGTTTATATGATCATGAGAGGTTTGGATCGAGGAGATGGCCAGTATCTTTTTCCAAGGTTCAAAATGCCTAACACCATGGATTTAAGGCGAGGGGGAATTCCAAAAGAGGTGAACAGGACATGCTTCTTTTTATCATGCAGAGAGAGGTGAGTGCTGAGAGTGCCAGGTCTGGTAGTGGAGGCAAATCTGATAAAGGCATTTAAGAGGCTCTTAGAGAGGCACATCAATATGCAGAGAATGGAGGGATATGGACTTTGTGTAGGCAGAAGGGATTAGTTTAGTTAGACGTTTAATTAGTTCAGCACAACATCATGGGCCTAAGGGCCTGTTCCTGTGCTGTACTGCTTGCTCCAGGTTCAATGTTCCGAAACAGTCTCGGTATGCAGTAAGCTTCACTATAATTATATGGTTTTGATAGAGGCCGGATCTTAAAACCAGAAGAGGTTGCAGTTGTGCTGAAAGGCAGGAATTAAACAAATGGCAGGCGAACAAGAGCCAAGTGATAGAGAGCGCTCCAAACGAGGTAGGATTGTGAGAGTGGCCACAGTGCTGCAGCGGAACAGTCAGCTGTCTGCTGGGGAATAGATAGACAGAACTCATTAATCTTCAATCCAGTACACTACACAGTCTGTCCTTTTATGCACCTGCACAAGCCTGAAGTAATTACAGGAAGGGACTATTAGTATGAGTGAGCTACAGCAAGGATGTAACTATCTTCCCTTGTCAGGCTATTGATCGACAACTGATTAGTGGATGATTTTCCTCAGAAGAATAATTGTGTTTATGTTATTGTGCCCTTGCTGACCTGGGATGGGACCCATATCTTCCAGCTCTTGAGTTTTTAACCCTAGAACTACAGGACAGAGTAATGAACTGGAACCTGGTAAGGCTGATGCCATACAATAGTGCAGGGATAAATCGGATGTGGGCTGCATCCTATACCTGGATTTACTGCACTTCAAATAAAATGACCAAGGCGTAAACTCTCTAAAATAATCAATGTACAGTAAGGTCAAAGAAATACAATGGAATCAGTGAAAATTGCAAATATATGGCTTAGAATGAGGCCATTTTAGCCCATTGTGTACCTACTTGCCAAAAACAGAAGTTAAAGAAAATGTCATTAGGAAATAATTTGGAAAATGTGTAGCTTGGGTGGTTGATGGTTGAGTTTTCCGATCTCCGTAATTTGCTTGCATACGTTTCGTCACCATACAAGGAGGCATCATCAGTGTGCTGTTAATTGTGGTGTGTCCTCCGAATTTATATACTTATCAATCAGCTGATAGGTCAGGACATGAAGGGATACAGGGAGAAGACAGAAGACTGGGGCTGAGAGGAAAAATGGATCAGCCATGATGAAATGGCAGAGCAGACTTGATGGGCCAAATGGCCTAATTCTGTTCCAATATCTTATGGTCTCATTATAGAAATTCAGTCGTGAGGTAGGGAGGAAATCTCATCGCTGATTGATTGGGTGGTGTACTTCGTGCATTGTAGTCTGGAATTTTGCCCACATTGGCTTATAATTAGGATCAAGGTCTACATGTCTGTTTGCAGGATTGTTCATGGAAAACCATGCTTCCAGGAATTCTCCTGCATACCGCATGTTTGTCATTTATTTGGTATAAAGGTCTTGGATACAGGAAGTAAGATTGCTGATAAGAGTTACCCCATTGATGATAAAGGGTCTTTTCTCTTTCTGGTGTCCCTGAGACAGAGAAGGGTTTCATGATTGCGGTAGTGAGATGGGATTTGTTGTGCAAGGGGTCCTAGGGCAGAGCCCAAAACAAGAGGTAAATAATGCACAGAGGACCCAACTGAGGTGGATAAACATTCTCATATTCCATGGGCCAGGAGCTGAGCAGTTATTAGACATTGGTTTAATGTTGACACATGTACCAAAACGCAGTGAAAAGATTTATTTTACATCCATGCAGATCAATTCAAGACATGAACATCAAGATAATACAAAGGGAAAGTCAATAACAGAACACGAAATAGTGTTACAGTTACAGGGAGAGTACTGTGCAGGTAGACAATGACATGCAAGGGCCATGATGAGGGAGATTGTGAGTTCAAGAGTTTGTCGTCATCATACTTGATGTCTGTTCAAAATTCATACAACAGCAGATTAAAAGCTGTCCTTGAGCCTGGTGGTGTTCCTATCAAGTTTCTGTATCTCCTTCCCAATGGAAGGAGGGACATCAGGCACTGTCCAGAGTAGGAAGGATGTTTGATTATGTTGGCTGCTTTCCCATGGCACCCAGAACTGTAGGCAGAATTGTAGACTCCCTCCAGTCCTTTAGAACAGACATGAGGAGGGGTTTCTTTAGCCAGAGGGTGGTGAATCTGTGGAATTCATTGCCACAGACAGCTGTGGAGGCCAAGTCATTTGGTATACTGTATTTGAAGCAGAGATTAATAGGTCCTTGATTAGCAAAGGTTATGGGGAAAAGGCAGGAGAAAGGGGTTGAGAGGGAACCTTAGATTCCACACCACCAGGTTCGGGAAGAGTTATTACCCCTCAACATCAGGCTCCTGAACCATCGTGGATAACTTCATTCACCCAATAATTCCACAGTCTATGGACTCACTTTCAAGGACTCCACAACTCATGTTCCCAGTATTATTTATTTATTATTATTTTGGTTTTTTTTTTCTGTTTGGTATTTGTACAATTTGTTGTCTTTTGGACATTGGTTGTTTATCTGTTATCCTTTGGTTTGTGCAGTTTTTCATTGATCCTATGACGTTTCTTTGTATATATGTGAACGCTTGCAAGAAGCTGAGAATCAGTTTTGGTTGGCAACATCATCTCTTCCACGATCGCCATCAGCACAGATGCGTCACAAGGCTGTGTGCTTGGCCCGCTGCTACTCGCTTTACACTTATGTCTCTGTGACTCAGCGCAGCTCCAATGCCATAATTAAGTTTGCTGATGACACCATTGGTGTAGGCTATCTAAAGGTGGTGGTGAATCAGCACACAGATTGAAAGTCGGCTGAGTGCTGTCACTACAACAACCTCTTACTCAAAGATGAGAAAATCTGCAGATGCTGGAAATCCGAGCAACTCACACAAAATGCTGGAGGAGCTCAGCAGGCCAGGCAGCGTCTATGGAAAAGAGTAAAGAGTAAACCCTTCATCAGCACCTGTTTACCCTCCAATCGGGGTCACATGAAGCCATGGGTGCAGGTGGTGGATGGTTGGTTGTATGAACAGGTCCATATCACAAGTCCTGGTTATGAGACAATCTCTGGAGTATTGATAATGGCTGGGGTAATGTTGTAAAGACAGAAGAAGGCAATAGCAAAGCACTTCTGTAGAAAAAATTGCCAGGAACAATTATGATCATGGAGACCATAATCATAGTCATATGACACGGCACGTAACGAACGAAGAACCCTCCCCTATCTTTCAGTCTAATGAAGACAACCCAAAATAGGGAGTGCCCATTTCCTTCCATTGATACTCTCTCTTTCTCTGTCTCTTATTCTGCTGCAGAGATGTGGGAAAAAGCCGGCTGAACTCATTAGTGGATTAGGTGCTGTGGTGAATCTGCCTTTTTTGTACCGCACAAGTTTCTCTCTGCTGCCTGATGGCGTTCCTAAAGGGAGGCCAATTACATCTGATTGACGTCTTTTGATCGGCCACTTCCTTCAGACCTCACTTCACAGAACAAGCCCCAAGATCTGGGACAAGGGTCTTTCTTGCACCATTAATAAAACAAAACCAGAAACAGATGATCAGGTCACAGTTTTATATGCAAAAAAAAACAACAAATAAATTATCCTTTAAAATGCAACTCGATCCGATTACCCGATAAAATATGGATGAGGAGGAACACAATCAAGACCTAACTTTTGTAACAGTTTGGAGACTGTGCTAATGGCAAGAATCCTATCTCAAACATTCAGGCAGAAAACACTAATAAGGCTTTTGTGCCAATCACAGGAATTCTTTTTTTGTTTGAAGCAAAGTTTCGAGGTCAGTGGGTACCTCTGTAAAACCCTGATGAGGTTGTACGGCTGGTCAGTTTAGCTGATTCAACCACGAGAGTACAGAAGCTGGTCACCTGCAGAAGTTCCCCAACAGCTGCACGTCTCTGCATTTGCAAGATCCCCCCAAGCAGCGGCATTAATATGCTTTTTAACGTCAGGTGTATCAAATTCGCCGACGCACTGACAACAGAATGCTCAAGCAACCGAGCAAGAGCCCTGATCCCTGGGGTCTTCAACAGTTGGCGCCCATAAATGAGCAATATAATGGGCAAGGTTTATCACAGCCTGCGAGGGTTAGAATAGCCTCTCCATCTGAATTAAAGTCTCCTGCTTTTAACTGAAGGTACAACTGTGATTTGAATTATATCTTCAGCCAATGAAAAATTACAGTAATCTCATGTTTATAACGACCGGCGGCACAACTTATGAATATAATTCACATGTACAGCTGCAGAACAAGCTGAAGCACAAGACTACTTTGGGAGTCTGACTGGGTTTTGATATTGTTGATTGAAGATTGTTAGACAGAGGGGAAATTTGCACTTGCAGAATGAATTCTGCATTGGTTGTTTTTTTTATTTCACAAAAGGCATAACATTAATAAATCCAAAATAAATAACTAATCAAAATCTATAACTGTGAAGATAGAAAACACAGTTGTTACAAATCTGCACTGTCAATTTTCAAAAATATGGCTTGTGTACAATGGAATTACATTATGGCATAATTGGTTTTGCTTCATGAAATCGGAGGCGGACTGTCCTTGGGTTGTCAGCCTGTCTGGGTGTGCGAGTTGGTGGGAGGGATGGGAAAGGGGCTTGCTTTGCTGTTGTTGTCTGTTTCATTTTTATTGCTTTCATGTTGTTGTGTGGAACAGGGTGGGTGCCGGAATGTGTGGCGACATTTGCCTCTAGCTCTTCCCTGGCGAGGTAGTATACATAGCTTCAATGTCCATTCAGAAGTACGATGGCAAAGGGGAAGAAGCTGTTCCTGAATTGTCGATAGTGTGTCTTCAGGCTCACACATTCAATCGCTACATTTCAAATGATGCATTTCACTGCATGTACTGTGTAAAAGTCAGTCTTAGGTATCTATATGTAAACCTGATTCTGATATGGGTCTCTATTGTGGACAGAGAGTGGTAAGGGGGCAGGGAGAGGGGGATCATGGTCGGGAAAAGGGGAAGGGAAAAGCGAGGGAGCATGGAGCACCAGAAACCAATTTTTTGGAATCAAATGGCCTTACCCGGAGTCTCATGGCTGGGTGTATCTGCATCCGTACCAACGCCCCATCCCTGGCACTCCTTCTCTGCCACCTGTCCTACACCCCTCCTGGGGTGCTCCATCCTTGTTAGTCCCATCATCTTTTCTCCCACCAGACTTACAAACTTTCTCTCAGCTCCATATTGACAAATACAGTGCTGTGCAAAAGTCTAAGGCATCACGTGTGTGTGTGTGTGTGTGTGTGTGTGTGTGTGTGTAGATTTTTGCATAGTATTGTATTTTCGATATATGTACATTGAAACTTTATGTACACACAATCTGCCTATGTATACTGTATATGCTAATCACATGTATTTGTACCTATTGAGTTTTGTTGTGTTCTTTATGCTCATTGTGGTTCCTTAAGGTTGTTATATTGGAGTGAGGTAGTGGGGATAAGTTTCCACTACTAATTAAATGCTCCCAATAGCATGCATCTCAAATGGCCTCTGACAACCAAGTTCAGCTCCTGGCCTTCACATGTGGCTTATTGTGTATTTTTATGCTGCATTGGATGTGGAGTAATAATCATGTTGTTCTCCTTTACGCTTGTTTACTGAAGAATGACAGGAAACCAGAAACAATGCAAGGCTTGTTGAAAAAGTAAGGAGGCATGGGATCTGAGGGAACATTGCTTTGTGGATCCAGAACTGGCTTGCCCACAGAAAGCAAAGAGTGGTTATAGACAGGTCGTATTCTGCATGGAGGTCAGTGATCAGTGGTGTGCCTCAGGGATCTGTTCTGGGACCCCTACTCTTTGTGATTTTTATAAATGACCTGGATGAGGAAGTGGGGAGATGGGTTAGTAAGTTTGCTGATGACACAAAGATTGGGGGTGTTATGGATAGTGTGGAGGACTGTCAGAGGTTACAGCGGGACATTGATAGGATGCAAAACTGGGCTGAGAATTGGCAGATGGAGTTCAACCCAGGTAAGTGTGAAGTGGTTCATTTTGGTAGGTCAAATATGATGGCAGAATACAGTATAGCATTAATGGTAAAACTCCTGGCAGTGTGGAGGATCAGAGAGATCTTGGGGTCTGAGTCCATTGGACACTCAAAGCTACTACGCAGGTTGACTCTGTGGTTAAGACGGCATACGGTGTATTGGCCTTCATTAACTGTGGCATTGAGTTTAAGAGCCGAGAGGTAATTTTGCAGCTATATAGGACCCTGGTCAGATCCCACTTGGAGTACCGTGCTCATTTCTGTTCGTCTCACTACAGGAAGGATGTGGAAACCATTGAAAGGGTGCAGAGGAAATTTACGAGGATGTTGCCTGGATTGGGGAGCATGCCTAATGAGAATAGGTTGAGTGAACTCGGCCCTTTCTCCTTGGAGCGATGGAGGATGAGAGGTGATCTGATAGAGGTGTACAAGATAATGAGAGACATTGATTATGTGGATAGTCAGAGGCTTTTTCCCAGGGCTGAAATGGCTAGCATGAGAGGGCACAGTTTTAAAGTGCTTGGAAGTAGGTACAGAGGAGATGTCAGGGGATGTCTCTGCTTTTTACGCAGAGAGTGGTGAGTGCGAGGAATGGGCTGCTGGCGAAGGTGAAGGAGGCATAAACGATATGGTTTTTTAAGAGACTCCTGGATAGGTACATGGGGCTTAGAAAAATAGAGGGCTATGGGTAAGCCTAGGTAGTTCTAATGTCTGGTACAGCTTTGTGAGCCGAATGGCCTGTATTGTGCTGTAGGTTTTCTATGTTTCCAGAAAAAATAAATATAAATCTGTCTGAATGTAGTAGTTAGGTTGCAACTGGGTCACTTACACAAATTTTGTAACTGCACAACAAATCCTCAATGTTTCATAATTATTTTTTAATCACAAAATAATCGAATTCAATAGCATTTTGAATAGAACCTCAAAAACAATGCTGTGACATGTAAAGAGAGGGCTGAAAGGGAAAGATTATCTCATTGGCTGGAGGGCGTAATGGGGGGGGGGGGGGGTGGGGGAGAAACGCAGTCGAGAGCCTGTCAGTGAATACGACTCACCAGCTGAGTCAGTTCACCTGCAAAGATTTTACCTTGTGTTATGCTCAGAGTGGGTGAGACAGGCTTTTGTCTCTGTGTTGGGTCAGTTTCAGGTTTATTGTCGTGGGCAAGGGCATACCGACCCAGGGTGTAAATACCATGAAAATAAGCTCTTCACAGCAGCAGTGCAGCACAGTACAAACAAAAGTTAATATGAACTTAAATTACATAAATTATATGTCATGAAATTTTTTTATGCAGCAGTAGTACATTGCAATGCTTAATAATATTAAAAACTGTGAAATACAGTAAGTATATATTTATACATGTTAAATTAAATAAGTAGTCAAGTCGTCACTTTTATTGTTATTTCAACCATAACTGCTATGTACAGTACACAGTAAAAACGAGACGTTTTCAGGACCATGATGTTACATGACACAGTACAAAAACTAGACTGAACTAAGTAAAAAACAACACAGAGAGAAAAAAAAACAACTACGCTGGACTACAGACCTACCCAGGACTGCATAAAGTGCACAAGTTACAATAAATAATAAACAGGACAATAGGGCAGTAAGGTGTCAGTCAAGGCTTTGGGTATTGAGGAGTCTGATAGCTTAGGGGAAGAAACTGTTACATAGTCTGGCTGTGAGAGCCCGAACGCTTCGGTGCCTTTTCCCAGACGGCAGGAGGGAGAAGAGTTTGTATGAGGGGTGCGTGGGGTCCTTCATAATGTTGTTTGCTTTGCAGATGCTTTGCAAAAATGTAGTGAGTTAGTGTTCATAGGTTTGAATGTGACATTCAGAAATCGGATGGCAGAGGGGAAGAAGCTGTTCCTGAATCACTGAGTGTGTGTTGGGGTCCGGTCCGGAGCCCGCCTTCTGGGTCTTGCTCCGGTCCGCGGACTCTGGACTCCGGGCCTTGCAGCCAGCCCTCCTGTCACACGGAGCCATTGGATCATCTTGGCTTAAGGAGGTACACCTGTCGCCTATTAGGGAGCAGGTGTTTATAAGGGGCTCGGGGACTGAGCCTAGTTGTGGGGTTGTCCTGCTCTGAAGCTGGTTTAACTGCTCTGTAACTGGGCTGTTGGCTCTGAATCCTGTCTGTGTCCTGTTCTGCCCTGGTTGGAATCCTGTGCTGCCCTGGTTGCTGGACTGTTCTGGATATGCTCTATCTGGTTGGTCTTGTTCCCCTGCTTCTCTCCTGTGTGTTGGTCCTGCTGTTCTGCCTTATTCGCCTTGCTCGTGCTGCTATGCTGTTGGTTTCCTTTCCCAATTTACCGGTGTATCATGGTAGTCCTGCTGCTCACCCTGGACCCAGTTTCCTTCTGATCCCTTGCCTCTGTTGGGCAGGTCCAGCTGGACTGCTGCTGCCTGATGGGGGTTCTACCCCTTCCTACCTGTTGCCTTTGTTGGGCAGATCTGGCTGGACTGCTGCTGCCTGATGGGGGTTCTACCCCTTCCTACCTGTTGCCTTTGTTGGGCAGATCTGGCTGGACTGTTGCTGCCTGGTGGGGGTTCTGCCCTTTCCACCTATTGCTCCCTAGGGGTTGTGCCCCACACCTGCCCAGGTGTCTGCGACTGGCCCAGGCCTCTGTGTTTTCTGCCTGGGAGGTGGCCCTGCCCGGGATCCATGTGGCCTGCCCTAAGGACACCTACCCTTTCCTCCCCTCGTTTCCCATGGGTTGTGCCCTGCACCTGCCCAGGTGTCCACGACTGGCCCAGGTCTCTGTGTTCCCGCCTGGGAGGTGGCCCTGCCTGGGATCCTCCTGCCCTGCCTCATCTGAACTCTGGGATCCAGCCCCACCTGCCTTACCCCTCGCATGCCATGGCATCCCCATCCTGTCCTACCCCCTAGTACATCAGTGTCTGCGTCCTGCATTTGGGTCCAATCCTGCCCTCGTTCCTGACAGTGTGTGCCTTCAGGCTCCTGTACCTCTTCCTTGATGGTAGCAATGAGAAGAGGGCATGTCCTGGGTGATTGGGATTCTTAATAATGGATGCCTCTTTTCCGAGGCATTGCTCTTTGAGGACGTGCAGAATGCTGGGAAGGCTAGTGCTCATGATGGAACTGGCTGAGTTTATAACTTTCTGCAGCTTATTTCAATCTGTGTGGTGAAATAAAGTCTGAGGTAGAGTTAGGGTTTTCCAGGTTGATTCAAGAACCTAATGGCAGTGGGGAAAAAGCTGTTGTTGAACCTTGAGTCCTGTACTTCCAGCATGATGGCTTCAAAGTTCAGAGTAAATTTATCAGCAAAGTACATGTATATCACCTGAGGTTCATTTTCTTGCAGGCATTCACAACAGAACAAAGAAATACAATAGAATCAATGAAAAACTACACACAAAGACTGGCAAATTACTAATATGCAAAAGAAGACAAACTGCAAATACAAAATAAAACAAAATGTATAAATAATACTGAGAACTGTGTTGTAGATTCCTTGAAAGTGAGCCTAGGTTCTGGAAACAATTCAGAGTTGAGGTGAGTGTATTTATCCACGCTGGTTCAGAAGCCTGATGGTTGAAGGGTAATAACTGTTCCTGAAGCTGCCCCAGATGATGGGGGTCGTCGGTGATGGATGCTGTCTCCAAGAGACACTGCATCTTGTAGGTATCCTCAGTGGTGGGGAGAGCTGTAGCCGTGATGGAACTGGCTGAACTTACCACTCTGTTATGGTCCTGTGCATTGGAGTTTCCAAATAGACTCTGATGCAATCTAACAGAATAACTTCTACTGCTGAGCTTTCCTTTGCTAAACTGAATGGTACAAGCTATTTCTCTGAGTAGCTGGGAGTGTTTTTATTCCAGAACCCTGGCCAGTGGGGGGAGATGAGTGAGTGCAGAGGGGATGCAGGAAAGGATGATAATCGGGTGCTTTGAGGATTGGTAATGATTCTTGTGAAGGCTCGATGATGGTTAAGGAGTTGGGAGAGAGTGTTTGAAGAGGCACTGGATTATATTCTGGCCGGATTTTCTGCGTTAAGGAGGAGCAATGGAGAGACAATGCCCTTCTGATGAAACCACCTACATTTTACAGCACAAGAGATGTTGCAGATGCTGCAAATCTTGCGCAACGCATAGAAAATGCTGGAAGAACTCGGCAGGTGAGGCAACATCTGTGGAGTGGAATCAACTGTTTGCATTTTGGGAAGGGCCTTGACCTGAAACATAGACATTTCCTTCTGTAGATGCTGCCTGACCTGCTGAGTTTCTCCAGCAGTTTGTGTGTGTTGCTGCAGTCCCACAGTAATTCAGTATGATACCACCAGGTGGCGCTTACCACTGCTTCTGGTGAGGTGCTTTTCATTGTCCATTCTCAGTTTAGTCGGGCTGAAATGTGGATGGAAGTTGAGCTTCGATTTCACCCAAGACACAGCTCGCCTCTGCAAAGCGTTGAGTTGAGGTACTTTATGTTAAAACCACTTCTAAAGCAATCTGCCTTTAAGTAGGTCTCGGCCTGAAATGCCCACTGCTTATTCATTTCCATAGATGCTGCCTGACCTGCTGAGTTCCTCCAGCATTGTGTGTGTATTGCTTTAAGTGCAGTTCCTATTTTGCAGAGATTGTCATCAGATTGGTTTCTTTCTAAATTTAGAGCTTTTTAGATTCAATTGCACTTTAAGAACAACAGGGAGCTAAAGTCACTGCCTGCACTGTTCCAATGGTACTCCCATCTCCAAAAATAACTAGGAAGGTAGGGAGGCTAGCATTTCAGTGTGGAATAAGATCCAGAATACTATCCTATCCGGATGCATCACAGCTTGGTATTGCAACCACTCCGCCCGAGACCCGGCACATCACAAAAACCAGCCTCCCCTTTATGAACTCTGTCTTCGCTTCTCGCTGCCTCTGAAAAGCAGCCAGAATAATCAAAGACCCTATCCACTCCTGACAACAATTTCCCTTTGCTCCCCTCCCATCAGGTAAAAGATACAAAAATCTGAAAGCATGTACTACCAGGCTCAAGGCCAACATTTTTCCTGCTGTATCGGACAGTTGAACTCCCTTGTATTAGCCATTTCTGTCCCGAGGAAAAAGTCTCCGCCTATCCGCTAGCTCTACAGTGTACCTCATTGTCTTGTACATCTCTATCAAGTCACCTCTCAACCTCCTTTGCTCCAAAGAGAATAGTCTTAGCTTACTTAACAGATCTTCACAAGACACACCCTTTAGTCCAGGAGGCATCCTGGTAATTCTCCTCTGCGTCCTCTCTAAAGCTTCACATTCTTCCTATAATGAGGTAATCAAAACTGAGCACAATATTCCAACTGTGGTCTAGCCGGAGCTTATAGCTGCAATAGTACCTTGATACGTATTCTTAACAACCCAATCAGCTTGCACAGTATCTTTGGGGGATCTATTGGTGTATAGTATTGGTGTGTGGTGTTCCCGGTAGCAGTACTCTGACCTTGGGCCTTGGCCCCAGGACTTTGACCTCGACTAGATTGCTCTGTTCCTCAACACTGCCAAGAATCCTGCCAAAAACACAGTATTCTGCCCTCAAACACGACCTTTCAAACACTGAAGCATTGTGGGAGATCCAACACTTCAAGACGGATGGTGCAGCTGTTGGAGGGCTAGGCACCCCCCCCTCTCTCGATGGTGAGAGAGAGAGTCTGCTGGCTCTTGAGTTGAGGGAATTCAAAATAAGTGATGCTGCAGATTGTAATATCAAATCAGCGAGCTGCTGGCCTCCCCTCTTGCTGCGACAGGAGTGATATCTCTCTCCCTCGTTAGTGAGAGAGAGAGAGAGCCTGTTGAGATGTCAAAGTGTTGATGGACTCTAGACCATGGTCTCTGGAGGCTTTGCCATTGCCTGCATGGTGAGTGGTGGGGGTGGGGCTGATGCTTTTGCCGGAGCAAATGTGGTGAGGGGGAGGGGAAGGGTGTTTGGGGTTCTAAGGTTTTCTGTTGTTCATTCTTTGGGGTTATTTTCCTCTATGTTTCAGGGATGCCTGCGTAGAGTGAGAATTTCAGGTTGTATATTGTATACATTCTTTGACGTATACAAAATGACGCTAGAGATGGCAGATGAACTAAATGAGTATTCTGCATCAGTCTTCACTCCGGAAGACACTAGCAGTGCACCAGTTGTTGAAGTGTGTGAGGGAAGAGACGTGAGTGTAGTTACTACTACACGGGAGAAGGTGCTCAAAAAGCTGAAAGACCTAAGGGTACATAAGTCACCCAGACCAGATGAACTGCACCGCAGGGTTCTGAAAGAGGTGGAGGCATTAGCCATGATCTTTCAAAAATCAGAGCAGAATGTGTGGAATTCATTGCCTCAGATGGCTGTAGAGCCCAAGCCACTAGGTGTATTCAAAGTGATGGTTGATAGGTTCTTGATTGGTAAGGGAGTCAAAGATTATGGGGAAAAGGCAGGAGAATAGGGATGAAAGGGATAATAAATCAGCCATGATTGAACAGTAGAGCAGATTTGATGGGCTGAATGGCCTAATTCTGCTCATATATCCCATGGTCCTATGGTCATTGAACATAGAATAGTGCAGCACAACAGACTCTTCAGCCCACAATGTTGAGCTGAACCAGCTGAAAAGAAAGTCAACCCCCCAAAATATTAATCCCCTGCAACTTACTCAATGTCCATACCCCTCCATCTTTCTCATATCCATGAGCCTATCTATTTGCTTAAAACCCTCTAATGTATTTGCCTCTACCACCATACCAGGCAGCACATTCCGGGCACCCACCACTCTCTAGGTAAAGAACTTACCCCTCACATCCCCTTTGAACCTAGTCCCTCGCATCTTCAATGCATGCCCTCTGGTATTAAACATTTCTACCCTGGGAAAAAGATACTCCCTGCCTACTCTCATAATCTTAGAAACCTCTATCTGATCCCCCCTCAGCCTCCTCTGCTCCAAAGAAAACAACCCCAGTTTGTCCAGCCTGTCATGATAGCACATGCCCTTTGGTGGGCCTCTGGTTCGAGTGGCTGCTGTCGGTGGGGCCACTGGGTCCTGATACTCTCGGAGATGTTATTGTAGCTCTGAGATTTATGGATTGGACTCTAGTTCACATTGGCCTCTTTCACTTCTAAGTGTTTTTTCCATGTTCTCGCCCATTCTTTCTTGTTGCGGTTTGGTGGGTTGGGGGTTTGGGTGGCCTGTTAGCTTTTGTGCAAGGGAGGGGATGGGAGTGTTTGGGTGTAGAAAGTTTTTTTTCTTTTTCTTCTCCTGTGGCGGGGGGCAGTGTGGTACTGACGTCTTTCTTTTAACTACTTACCGTTTTCTATATTCTATGGCTATCTGGAGAAGACGAATTTCAGAGTTGTATTCTGCATACGTACTTTGATAATAAAGTAAACTTTTGAACCTTTGAGCCAGGCAGCATCCTGATAAAGCTCTTCTGCAGCCTCCAAGGCCTCAACATCCTTCCTGTAGTGGAGTGACCAGAACTTACAACAATGAGACTGGATAGACAGAAGCAAGGGACTGGCGTCTTCTGATGGTTCGTCCCATTAATGACGGCATTGGTGTTGGATTTCAGCCTGTACCCTGGGCACATTTTCATCTGGCTAGGTGGGCGAGTTCTCCAAATGCCGACTGAATGTGAACGCGAGGCAGGTGGGAGCTGTGTGGAAAGGCAACTCAGACAGCTTTCTTGAGAGGCACTGCTTTTCATCTGTAAATTGCTTCCCCTTGCACACCTTGGAGATCTCCAGTTAATCAATAAAACGTGAACACTAAATAATAGCCTGAATTAATTGCTAGAAATAGCTCTCTTTTCCAGCCTCCTCGATGAGCTGTTAACTTGAAGGGATGCTGGAATACACATGAGCAGTGAAATTCTCTGTTAAAGAAAGTGACATTACTGAGGGATCTGCGACATTATCTGATAAAACACAAATGGACCTATTTTGGAACAAATTGCGATTGGGATTGAGAAAGTGGTGATAGAAGATAGATTTGTCCTTTTTGTGTTCTTCACTATAAAATATCTTTTCTGAAAAACTACAGGAGCTAATTAGCTGAGTGCTTTTTATAATTGCACGTTGACGTAACTGCTTGATTTCGAAATGTATCTCTCCAATAAGGATTTATATTCAAGAGACAGCAGAGAGGCCATCACTAATACGCAACATGTCGCAGTACCAGGTACTACAAAGGCAATGGATGTGTTACACACTAAGTTGCCACTTTCTTAAGCATAAACAAAGAAATTCTGCAGATGCTCCCTTCAAGGTTCAACATGCTTTGCCTTCAGATATGCTCTCTGAACACCAATGTTGCAATACAGGGCTATTTGAGTTGCTGTCACCTTCCTGTCAGCTTGAACCAGTCTGGCCAGTCTCCTCTGACCTCTGTCAATAACAAGATGATTTCACTCACAGAAATACTGCTCACTGGATTTTATTGCTTTACGCTCCATTCTCTGTAAACTCTAGAGACTATTGTGTGTAAAAATCCCAGCAGCTCAGCAGTTTCTGAGATACTCAAACCACCCTGTATGGCACCAACAATCATTCCATGGTCAAAGTCACTTAGATCCCATTTGTTCCCCAGTCTGATGTTTGGACTGAACAACAACTGAACTTCTTGTTTATGTCTGCAGGCTTTTCTGCATTGAGATGCTGCCACGCGATTGACTGATTAGATACTTACATTAATGAGCAGATGTACAGGTGTGCCTAATGCACTTCCACTGTGCATATTAATCAATGCTGTTATTTTCCTTTTCTTCTGCACTCATGTGCTTTGCCTGAGCGTTCCTGTGTCCTAGGCAGGATGGCGATTGGTAGAAATCAACAGTGAATAAATTCATTGTTAACAATGCCTCATACAATTATGTTTGAATGGGTTACATGGATCTGGCTTTTAACAGGCTAGGTTCCATTTCATGTGGGATCTTGAGAGCTTTTGTTAACTGTTCGGTGGAAAGCAATGGATTCATGACCAGAATCGAATCCAGGGTTATTGTCATTATTACTATTATTATTATTTTGTGGCAGCTGTACAGACTTTTGCACAGTACTGGATATTGGTTAAAATAGGAAGGAGGTTGAGAAACAGAAATAAGAGTTTTTAGCTTAGTATGAGCTCATCAGTAGTATTTGGTAACTGGAAGGATGCAATATACAAGTTTTAGGCACCCTCACTATATATATGTGCAAAAGACTTTCGCACAGTACTCTGCAAAAGTGAACACTCCCAAACTATTTTGCTCTCTTTTTGTGCTACTTACTTATTCCTGTATATTTGTTATTGAAACTAATAGTAATTTTTAATGCATTGAACTATACACCTGTCGCAAAACAACAAATATCACGGCACATGTCAGTGATGATAAGCCTGATTCTGACGATGAGTAGAATAGTGAGGTGGTATTTGCAGACTCATAGGCTGTTCGGAAATCTGATGGCCCAGGGGAAGAAGTTGTTCCTAAGTCACTGAGTGTGAGTCTTATGGTCATAATGCCTTAAGACATAGGAGTGGAGTTAGGCCATTTAGCCCATTGAGTCTGCTCTGCCATTCCATCATAGCTGATTTATTGTTATGGGCTTATTTCAATCAACTCTCCTTTTATTCTTCTAAACTCCACCAAATATAAGCCCACCCTGTCCATCCTTTTCTCCTGAGACAAGCCACCCAGTTCAGATTGAGACACAAAAGTCTCCATATGCTGCAATTTGGATCTAATTTCTTTAGGGTTTAGAAGACTGAAGGATGAACTTATTGAAAGGTACAACATATCAAGATGTTTTCACTAGGAAGAGAGCCTTGAAAGCTGGACCGATATCCTAACAGATTCTACCTTTGGTAGCCCTTTTCAGCTCCACATATCAATTCCCAGCCTTTATTGCAACCCGTCCCTTCTCCATTTGCCTATCAGTCGTGCTAACCTGGTCCCATCTGCCTCTTCCTTTTCCATTTGCTGATTGCTCCTTCTCACCCTTGCTAATTATTGGTCCTCCCTTTCCCTTTCATCTTTTCACACTGACTGCCTTCCCTTTACCTTTCAGCCCAGAATAAGCGTCTTGGCCCAAAATGTCAACTGTCCCTTTCCTTCCCCAGACTCTCTGAGTTCCTGCATCTTCTTTGTTGTATCCATTGCAGATGTTAGACTTGTAAACCTTCACAGAACAGGTTTCAATGCATTTCCATCTCCCCTGAGTAATAGGACTAACACTGTACGCCAGGTGTGATTTCACCAATGCCCTACAGATCTAAAGCACGATCTACCAACTTCACAAACACAGGAGATTCTGCAGATGCTGGAAATCTTGAGAAATACAGTCAGAATGCTGGAGGAGCTCAGAAAGAGGGGCAGCTTCCATGGAGGGGAATCAACTGATGAATTGTCTTGGCCTGAAGTGTTGACTATTCATTCCCCACCATAGATGCTGCCTGATCTGCTGAGTTCCTCCAGCATTTTGTGTTTGTTGCTTCCTACTATTCATTTCCCCTTGCGATAAGCAATAAGATTTTGTTAGCTCACAGAAAAATGAACATAAAACACTACAATGTAGTACAGGCCCATTGGCCCATAATGTTGTGCCAACGCTTTAACCTACACACTCAATCTAACCCTTCCCACTCACATAGCCTCCATCTTTCTTTAATCCATGTGCCTAGTCTCTTAAGTGCCCTTAATGTACCTCCATCTACCACCACAGGATGTTCCATGTACCCACCACTCTCTGTGTAAAGAAATTACCTCTGATATCTCCCCCCAATACTTTCCACCAATCACCTCCAAGTTCAGCCCCCTTATTTTAGCCATTTCCTATCCGGGATAAAGTCTCTGGCTCTCAATTCAATCTATGCCTCTTATCATCTTGTACACTTCTATCAAGTCATCTTTCATCCTCTTTCACTCCAAAGAGAAAAACCCTCCTAATCATTAGTTCTGCCTGCTGCTAAACTTTCGCAGGCCATGCACTGGGACTCCCAGATCCCTCAGCACCTTAGAATTCTCCAATCTCTCACCACTTAGTTAATGTGCTTCTTTTCAAACAGGACAACCATACATTTTTGCACTTTTGCACACTGTACTTCTATAACCAGATCTTTGCCTGGACATTCACTGTTTCACTCACTCACCTATCTCCCTGGACTAACAACACTTTGGTGTTCAAGCCAAGGGCATCCTGCACCTATCCAATTTCTTTACCATCTTACTGGAAAGGTCTCAGTAGGTGTCTCTTCATTTGCAGGACGGTAACATAATGGTTAGACTTGTGCATTATAGTGCAGGTGACCGGGAATCGATTCCCTTCACTGTATGTAAGGACTTTGTACATTAGACCATGAGGCCATAAGACATAGGAGCAGAAGGCCCATCAAGTCTTCTCTGCCATTCAATCATGGTTGATCCATTTTTTCCCTCCTTAACCCCACTCTCTGGCTTTCTCCCCATAACCTTTGATGCCACAGCCAATCAAGAACCTATCTATCTCTGCCTTAAATGTACCCAACAACCTGGCCTTCATAGCTGTTTGTGGTAATAAATTGCACAAATTCACCACCCTCTGGCTAAAGAAATTTCAGTTTTGAAAGGGCGCTCCTTTATCCTGAGGCCGTGTCCTCTTGTCCCAGACTCTCCCACCATGGGAAATATCCTTTCCACATGTATTCCATCATCTAAATCACTTATATACAGCATAAAAAAAGTGGTCCTAACACAAATCCCTGTGGAATACCACTAGTCAAACAGAAAAGGATCCTTTTCTTCCCACTAGCTGCCTCCTACCAATCAGCCAGTGCTCTAACCATGCCAGTAACGTTCCTGTAATATGAGCTCTTAACTTAGTAAGCAGCCTCACGTGTAGCACCTTGTCAAAGGCCTTCTGAAAATCCAAATATACAACATCCACTGCATCCCCTTTATCTATCCTACTTGTAATCTCCTCAAAGTATTCTAATAGGTTTGTCGGGCAAAATTTTCCCTTCAGGAAACCATGCTGACTTTGTCCTACCTTGTCCTGTGTCACCAAGTATTCGATAATGTCATCCTTAAGAATTGACTCCTACATTTTCCCAAACACTGAGGTCAGGCTAACTGGTCTATAATTTCTTCTCTGCTGCCTTCCTCCTTTCTTAAAGAGTGGAGTGACATTTGTAATTTTCCAGTCCTCCGGAGCCATGCCAGAGTCCAATAATTCTTGAAAGATCATTACTAATGCCTCCACAATCTCTTCAGCTACCTCTTTCAGAACCCTAGGGTGCTGTTCATCTGGTCCGGGTGACTTATGTATCCTTAGGCCTTTCAGCTTTTTGAACACATTTTTCGCTTATAATAGTAACTGCACTCACTTCTCTTCCCTCACACCCTTCAACATCTGGCACACTGCTGATGCAAAATACTTATTTATTTCATCTGCCATCTCCTTGTCCCCTGTTACTATTTCTCTGGCCTCAATTTCTAGTGGTCCTATATCCACTCTTTTCTCTCTTTTATTTCTTTTATTTTTTATATAGTTGAAAAAACTTTCTCAATCCACTTTGATATTGTTTACTAGCTTCCTTTCCTATTTCATCTTTTCCTTCTTAATGGTTCTTTTAGTCACTTCTGTCACTTTTTAAAAGCTTCCCAATCATCTATCTTCCCACTAATTTTTGCTTTGTTGTACATCCTCTCTCTTGTTTTTACAATAGCTTTGAGTTCCCTTGTCAGCCGTGGTTGCACTCTTTTGCCATCTGAGTATTTCTTTGTTTTTGGAATACATTTATCCTGCACCTTCCTCAGTTTTCCCAGAAATATTGCTGCCTACTGTCATCCCTGCCAGCAGCAACTTCCAATTTACGTTGGCCAGTTCCTCTCTCATGCCACTGCCATTTCCCTTACTCCACTGAAATACTGTTACATCACACTTGACTTTCTCCCTATCGAATTTCAAGTTGAACTCAATCATATTGTGATCACTATCTCCTAAGGTTTCCTTTAGCTTTAGCTCCCTAATTGCCTCTGGTTCATTATGTAACACCCAATCCAGTATAGCTGATCCCCTAGTAGGCTCAACGACAAACTGCTCTAATTGCTATCTCGTAGGCATTCAACAAATGGATCTTAAGATCCATTACCAACCTGATTTTCCCAAACTACCTGCACGTTAAAATCTCCCATGACTATCATAACATTGCCTCTTTCACACACCTGTTCTATTTCCCATCGTATTCTGTAGTCCACGCGCCAGCTACTGTTTGGTGGCCTGAGTATAACTGACATCAGATTCCTTTTACCCTTGCAATTTCTTAACTCAGCCCCCCAGCATGTTAACCACGTGGGTTTCTGTCCACATTCCAAAGACGTACAAGTTAGGGTTAGTAAGTTGTGGGCATGCTGTTTTGGTGCCAGAAGTGTTGCGACAATTGCAGGCTGACCGCAACGCATCCTCGGACTGTGTTGATCATTGATGCAACAATGCAATTCACTATATGTTTCAGCGTTTTGATATACACGTGCAAAAATAAAACTAGTCTTTTATGGAAAAACCTGGCGATAAAAGGGTATCCTCTTGGAGACACCTCCTCGAATGTGGACTAAGTTGTACAGGGTGCACTGGGTTGTGGAAGTGGGGGTGGCGGTGGGGAGGGGAGTCACAGTCTTTTGGAATGGTCTCAGAACAGGTAAGACTATATGACCATAAGATATAGGAGCCGAATTAGCCCATTCTGTTAATAATGGATGATTTATTATACCTCCCAATCCCATTCACCTACCTTCTCTCTGTGACCTTTGATGCCCGTACACATCAAGCACCTATCAAAGTCCGCTTTAAATATACCCAGTGACTTGGCTTCTACACCATCTGTAGCAATAAATTCCACAGATTCACCATGCTCTGGCTAAAGAGATTTCTCCTGATTTTTGTTCTAAATTGAAGTCCTTGTTACTCTGAGCCTGTACCCTCTGGTCCCTAGACTTTAACCACTATTGGAAACATTCTCTGCACATCTATGCTGTCTGGGCCCTTCAGTATTCAAAAGATTTCATCGAGATCTCCCCTCATTCTAAACTCCAGTGAGTACAGACCCAGAGACATCAAACGCTCCTCGTATATTAACCCTTTTGTTTCCGGCGTCATTCTTGTGAACCTGTTCTGGACCCTCTCCAATGCCATTCCATCCTTAATTAGATAAGGGGCTCAAGACTGCCCACAGTGCTCCTGTGTGCCTCTTACAAATCAGGAACACCACCAGCTCATTGCTGTAACCTGTGTTATGCGTGCCTTCCAGCAATATTGTTCTAAAAAGGGTGTACTTTGGAAGTGTTTTGCAGCAGTATAATGTTGCCGAGTAGGTAAATTATTAATAGCTTCAGTGAAGTCAGGTAACATACCTTAGGGAATGTTGCCTTAATGCTTTTTAATAGGAGCATATTTTATGGGTCACTTCTTACCAATTGCGTTCCCATATTTGGATATAAAGTTACCATAGAAGAACCTCCAACAATTGAACAAATTTATTATGTGAAATAAATCTCCTGACAAGGTAGCTGCAGGACGCTGTGAACAAAATCATTATCTACATTTGTGTAAAGGTTCTGACTCCTGCCCAGTTCATACAGCACTCATTGGAACAGTGGATTCTTCAACAACAAAGACACGATTGATGACAGTTAAACACCTGAAGCAAGATGCTGTGGTGTTACTTTGATTCAAAAATGTCCATTTACAGAGTTGTTGAAGACAATCAAAAGGAAGCTAAGAGTTCATGGTGAGACAGTGGTGGGAATTGAACCACAATCTCACAGCTTTAAGTCATTACACTAATTGTGTCACCCTCATGGTCCATGGACAGGAAAGGTTTATTTACTTTTTCATCTCCTCATCTTATTTCTCCAGTCCTGCTGAAGGGTCTCAGCCTGAAACGTCAATTGTACTCCTCTCCGTAGATGCTTCCTGGCCTGCTGAGTTCCTCCAGCATTTTGTGTGTGTTGCTTGAACTTCCAGCATCTGCAGATTTTCTCTTGTTTATTTATGTTTAATTTTTTAATTGAGATTTCGGCCCTTTGAACCTCGCTACCCAGCAAGGTTTAATCCTAGCTTTATCATGGGACAAGTTACAATGACCAACTACCCTACCAACCAGCACACTTTTGGACTATTGGAGGAAACCGGAGCACCTGGAGAAAATCTGAGCAGTCATGGGGAGAAGGTACAAACTCCTTATAGGCAGCGATGGGTATTGAACCCGGGTCACCTGTACTGTGAAGCGTTGTGTTAACCACTACACTCCCGTGAGGGATATGGACTAAGCGAGGGCAAACAGGACTAACTTAGAGTTTATATATATATTTCTTATTATAATTTATAGTTCTTTTATTATTATGCATTGCAATGTACTGCTACCGCAAAACAGTGAATTTCCTGACATATGCCAATGATATTAAACCTGATTCTGATTTACGATTGGCATGGACTCGTTGGGAAGGAGCGCCAATTTCCCATGCTGTTTGACTCTGCAGGACAGGCAGCATCCAAGGAGAGAGGTTAATTAAAAAAGAGAACACAAGGACATCCCTTTAGAACAGAGATGAAGAAGCCATAGACCAAGTAGAGGTAGGCTGCCCAGGCCCTCAGTGTTACCTGGATGATGTCATTGTTACCAGTGGGGATGACAGCAAACGTCTCCAAAATCTCAAGGCAGTATTAAAAAGATTAGAAGATTACAGGCTCAGAGGATGACGCAACAGGTGCAAATCCTTTAAACCAAGCATCAATTACTGTGGTCACACCATTGATGCACAAGTTTACACAAGCATGCGGAGAAAATTCAAGTGGTGGTGGATGCTCCAAAGTCAAAGGATGTGTCACAATTGTAGTTCTTTTTGTGATTTGTCAATTATTATAACTGATTCCTGCAAAACCTAGGCACTGTGCTCTATCCTTTGAACTCATTACTACAGATCAGGGAGAAATGACAATGGACTAAACAGTGTGAGTTGGCTTTCAGAAGGTAAAGGAAATGGTGATGTCATACAGTGTATTAACCCACAACATCCAGTGAAATTGGTGAGACCTGATGTCCCACCGATATACAGAAGGCCCAACTGGGAGCTCTGAATACAACGGATGACCCCAACAGACACACAGGTGAAGTGTTGCCCTCTTACTCTGACTTCTCATCTCTTTTTCCCCAGTCCTGAGGAAGGGTTTTGACCAGAAACATGACTGTTCACTCCTTTCCATAGATGCTGCCTGGCCTGCAAAGTTCCTCCAGCATTTTGTGTGTGCTACCTTAATTTCCAGCATCTGCAGATTTTCTCTTGTTTGTGAAGCAACCATGAAGTATCCATTTTCAACCCACGGAAGTGTGCTCCGCTAATAGCAGCAGTACAAGTGCAGAGATTGGCGTAGTTTCTTGGAGGACTCAATTACAAGATCGAATTTAAGAGGATGACTAATCATGGAAATGTTGACGGAGCATCTTGGAAAAAAGGAGAAGAAAGGAGTCTGGAGCTGGCAGAATCTGGGCCATCCTGCAGTCCCAGCTTCAACTCCTACAACCAACACAGAGGAGGCCCCAGAACTGGGGAGTGTTTCACAGCCACACGTCTCACCTGCCAAGCAGAGTGACTCCCACTTGTCATGAAATGTCACCCAACGAGAGTTAGAAAGCCTCCATAGTGATTAAATCTTTAGGCCTAAATGGAACAATTTAAAATTTACCACGCCATAAATGTGTGCTTGGCTAAAGTAAAATCGAAGAGTGAGTGATTTAGGAAACTGGCACTGAAGAGGGTTGAGGCCAACTTAGACCAACCATTTTGAATGGTGGGGCAGGCTTGAGAGGGTCTGAGTGGCTTCCTTTCTCTTGTGTTCTTGAGCGATTAACACTTTTTCATTGTTGTGCCGAGATCGCAAACTCCCTACTCAATTGAACTTTCACCTGAAGGGCTCCGGTGATTCAAGGAACCTACTCATTGCCATCTTTTTTCAGCACAATTGAAGGACGATATTAAAGACCGGCTCAGTTTGAAAAATATACCAACTTTAAAAATCAAGCCTTCAGTTTTACACAAAGCAGAAGAATCCTGAAGCCGTTCATCAAAAGTCAGAGAGTTGGATACCCTGAGACTTTTTCCCAGGGTGGAAATGGTGATTATGAGGGGGCATCATTTTAAGATGTTTGGAGAGAAGTGTAGAGGATATCAGAGATAATTATTTTTACGTAGAGTGGTAAGTGCATGTTACATCCTGCCAGGGTGGTGGCAGACACTTAGGGACACTTAAGTCCTCTATGTTCTACACTCAGGAGCCACTTTATTAGGTATAACTATTTGATGCTCATTAATGCAAATATATAATCAGCCAATCGTGTGGCAGCAACTCAGCACATTAAAGCATGAAGACATAGTCAAGTGGTTCAGTTGCTGTTCAGAACAAATATCAGAAGGGGGGAAGAAATGTGATCTGAGTGACTTTGATGATGGAATAATTGTTGGTGCCAGCCGGAGTGGTTGGAGTACCTGAGAAACTGCTGACCTTCAGCAATTTTCACGTACAGCGGTCTCCAGAGTTTACAGAGAGTGGTGCAAAAAACCCCCACAAAAATACATCCAGTGAGCAGAAGTTCTGTGGGCAAAAATCTCTTGTTGATGAGGGAGGTCAGAGGAGAATGGACGGACTAGTTCAGGCTGACAGAAAGGCGACAGAAACCCATGTTACAACAATGGTATGCAGAAGAGCATCTCTGAATGTACAACACGTCGGATCTTGAAGTGGATGGGCTACAGCAGCACAGGCATACAGGAGGTACCTAACAAAGTGGCCATCAAGTTAATGTTCTCACAGCACCACAAGCATATCAGTGAATAAAGAAAGATGGAAAAGTAATGATTGCTTTCTGCTGCAGGTCATTCTATCGACTGCAAGGGAACTGTAATGGAGAGCAGAATTCAACCAGAAGTTAATACATGATATTCTGAAGTGTATTGTCTGTTTTAATCATGTCAGATATAACTCATTTTATATAGATATCAATTACATTAATGGCCTTCTGTTTGCCTCAGGGATTTGAAAATGTTGTCTCCCTAAACCCCAACATATCCTGTAAGTGTTATTAAAGTCCAACACATCCATACACTTCACTTTGTTGAATGCAGATTATACAAAGCAGGAACAAGGCTGCAATTTCCAATCTTGGTGCAATATGTTAATGGGCTTCTCATTTTACACCCCCAAGCCATTCATGAGGTTTCCCATACAATGTCTGGACTATCTACCAAAGGCTTTGAACCATTGATCCAGAGATATAAGCTTGAATCCTACCACATCAGCTGGGGAATCTAAATTAAGTTAAATGAAACAGGGATTAAAAGCTAGTATTTGAAATAGTATTGTGAATTTATTAAATTGTCATAAAACACACGTGCTTCAAGTAATGTTCTTTGATGAAATAATGTTTTTCAGAAAGTGGCACTGACCTCGTAGAAAAATAGGGGGCTATGCAGTAGGGAAATTCGAGGCAGTTTCTAGAGTAGGTTACATGGTCGGTACAACATTGTGGGCTGAAGGGCCTGTAATGTGCTGTAGATTTCTATGTTTCTTTGAAGAAAATCTTCCATCTTCACCCAGTCTGGCCTCCCCATATCCAGGCTCACCAACAAGGTTAACTTTTCTCAATTTAATAGTAATTATAGAAACCCAGTAAATACTGGCTTTGCCAATAACATCCACATCCAAGGAATAATTGAATAAAAAAACCCATAATACATCAATTTCCATGTACATAAATCTTGCCAATATGAAAGCAAAGCTAAAATATTTCCATATTGGTTTGCTCTTGCTTGAGCTGTTTGTTTTTCTGAGCCACATGTGTAATGTATACTTTTTAGATAAAGGAATGCGAAATCTGAGAAGAAACCAAATTTTGTGAAATGAGCACACCCTTCAGCCCAAAAAGTTTTGCCGACCTTTGAACCTACTCCAAGATCAGTCCTACCCTTCCCTCCTACATAGCCCTCCAGTTTTCTATCATCCATACAACCATCTAAGAGTTTCTTAAGTGCCCCTAATGTATCTGCATCTACCATCACTCCTGGTAGGACTTTCCATGCACCCAGCACTCCCTTGTAAAGAACTTACCCCTGACAACCACCCCCCTCCGTACTTTCACCTGAAAATTCTGCTCCCTTATATTAGCCACTCCCACCATGGGAAAAATCTCTGGCTATTCACGTGATCTGTGCTTTTTATCATCTTGTACACCAAGGGAAAAGTTGATCTATGACTCTTATTGTCTTATAGACCTCTATCAAGTCACCTCTTGGCCTCCTTCACGCCAAGCAAAAAGCCCTAGCTTGCTCAACCTATCTTCAAAAAGCATGCCCTCTCTAAAGATTCCTGGTAAATCTCCTCTGCATCCTCATTAAAGTTTTGATATCCTTCCTATAACGAGGTGACCAGAACTGAACACAATATTCTAAGTGTGGTCTAATCTGGGTTTTATAGAGTTGCAACATTACCTCAGAGCTCCTGAGCTCTCGACAATATTAATTTTAATTACCGTCTCTTCTTGACTGTAGTATAAGGTGTCAGCTTGTGACGTGATGCCCTACCACCAGTAAATATCTTAACTTTTGGCCAGTACATTTTGAAGCCTGTTGCTAAGGGGAAAGCAGCCTTGTGTACACTTAAAGATGACGCTCTACATAAATGAGGTCATGGGAGCTACAGTATTACACTTCATCCTGCATGAGAGTAGCAAAGTGTGTTTATTTGTTCAAAAATTGCAATCGACATAATAGGTAGCACAAAACGCAAGGTGCACTGTCTCTGAAGGAAATGGATTTAGAACCGGTTTCCTGGGAAGTAAGTGGAAGTAAACATCAGCCCTGGTTCTGAAACTGAAAGCAAGGTGGACTAATAAGAGGGAGTTTCGGCTGTGTTTTTCACCAAAGAGCACAACTGTGATGAGATTGTTTGCCCTCCCATTATGTTATTGATTTAAAGCGTTGCAAGATGTACTATTGAGAGAAAAATAAAAGTCACTTTGTTGCAACAGCACAGCTATTCAGGAATTACAGGGTGGAGAGCAAGCCGAGAGAAGAAGAATAAATGCGTACAACTGATTAGAAGTGGACACCTGGTGAGGATAAAATGGAAAGGAAGGAAACAAAGAGGCTAAGTGGTATGGAGGCTCTGACCAGACCACAGGATGATATTTCTTTTAAGTGTGAAATGATTTTATAAGGACAAAATTGTTTTCAATGGAAGTAAAAGCAAAAGAATTGGAAAAAAAGCTCTTTACAAATGCCCAGATGTTCAAGCGTGGAGTCTCAGCAAGAAAGAAGTCTGACCTGCTTTTCTCTCTGCAGAGCTTTGCTGTGTTAGTCACTACGCAAATTCAGGCTGTCATTGGAAGTCTTCATCAAAGCTTTACATCAGAGGTTTCAGGTATCTCACATGGCAAATGATGGACATGTTACTCATTGTTATTTGTGAAATATGATGACAGAAGACAACAGCATTACCATTGCTGTCACATTACCAATGGTCTCCCAACCACTGAGCACATCTACATGAAATGCTGCATCCACCATCAGAGATCCTCACCACCCAGACCATAGACTTTTCTAGCTGCTGCCATCAGGCAGAAGGTACAAGATCCTTAGGACTCACACCACCAGGTTCAAGAACAGTGACTACCCTTCAACTATGAGCAAAAGAGGATAACTACACTTACTTGCCCATCCCTTCAGATGTTCCCACAACCAATGATCTCACTTTAAGGATTCTTTATCTCATTAGCTCATGTTCTCATTATTTATTGCTATTTATTTATATTTGCATTTGCTGAGTTTGTTGTCTTCTGCACTTTGGTTGATCTTTCATTAATCCTGTTATAGTTACTATTCTATAGATTTGCTGAATGTACCCATAGGGAGATGAATCTCAGGGTTGTATATGGTGACATATATGCATTCTGATAATAAAATTTACTTTGAACTTTGAACATTATGAGAGAAGTATTAATGCAGAATACAGAAGTTGAGGTTTTTATGTCATTGCTGTGTAAGACATTGGTGAGGCCACATTCAGAAAATTGCTTTCGGTTTATTAGCATCCTGCTGTAGGAAAGATATCATAAGCTGAAAAGGCTGCAGAGGAGGTTTATGAGGACATTACTGGCACTTGAGGGACAGAGTTATGGAGAGAGGTTAAGCAGGTTGGGACTTTATAATGGAGACATAGGAGAATGAAAGTGATCTTATAGAAATGTATAAGACAATGACAGGTGTAAGTGAGTGAACATGCACGGTCTTTTCCCCAGGGCAATGCACACAAAATGCTGGTGGAACTCGGCAGGTAAACCAGCATCAATGGAGGGGGAAGCTCATTCCATACACTGACCACCCTCTGGTGGGAAAGGTTGTCCTCGAGCTTCCTACTAAATTTCTTCCCTGTCATCCTAAACCCATATTCTCCAGTTCTTGATTTTCTAGCTCTGGGGAAAAGGGACTGGAAGTCAAAAACCAGATGACACGGTAACTGCTGTTACTAATTCATTAATCAACAATAGTCTCCGCTCAGACTTAACATGGCATGTGAGAGAATTTTTTAGATTACAGTGTTTCCAGTAGGGGCTCATCCTCTCAAAAAGGTTTGTCAGCTCTGTGATAGACCTTCTTGATGCCTTGCCTCCTGTAGATATTGCCAGTGTGGGGAAGGGCCATGCTGGGCCGGGTAGCGTCTGCTACTGTCTGCTGACTTTTCTGTTCCTGTGCGTTGTAATAGCTGTACCAGGTCATGTCGCCATCAGTCAGGATACTCAATATCTGGTGAAGTTGTTATAGTAATTGGTGTCTGTAAGTTGAATCGGACTTGGGGATACATTTTCAGCAAATGATGACATTGCTCAATGAGTACTTGTTCTCAATGAGCACTTGTTGCGGCTGAGTGGAGAACACTTCAATTCCATAGGAAATTCCAATTCCTAAACGGGAAACTATTCCTTAGAAGGTTCATACAATAGGAGGTATTCAAGAAAGTTAGCAAGCTGGTGCGGCAGGTAGCTTACCTTAAGGAAGACCATCAAATACCCAGTGTGCAGAAAAAAACAAATCATGCAGACAACTGAAGTTCATGAAAATGAGTCCATAGCCATGAAGTCAGTCATCACTGCAGTCTTAATTCAGTGCAGAGATGAGTAAACCTCATGCAAAGGCGAGCTGAACCAGGCCATCCCTCACCTCTGGTCCCGACACCCTGACCTTTTCAATTTGGCTTGGTGCTTCAATCACCCAAACGTTCTGTCGGTTCAGCATGCTCTGGGGCCTGGACCCTGCTGCCACGATTTGGCCTGTGCCTGACCTTTCCAATTCAGCACAGCGCCTAAATCGATCCAACCTTGGATCTTTCCTCGCTCCTGGGGAGGTGCCCGGGTTCCACCTCAACTCTGCCTCATCTCCGATAGCCTCGACTCTACCTCACCGCTCCTCAACTCGCCTCGGTTCTGCCACATCGAATTGCCTCCAAGTCCAAAGGGAAGTTGCCGGCTATTGTTTATGGGGATTGTTTGCCAGAAAAAAAGAGTTATTAGTAAAGTATTTAGTTGTTTCCCTGTTTTGTTTGCTGCCAAATAGTAGTTACTGACCTTCAGCACTGCCATCTTAAAATGGACAAGATACAATTTCATTTATATACACTGGATTCTGGTTCATTGGGACACATCTGGACCAATATATTTTGGTCCAATTAAGTGGCTGCCCTAATTAGCCAAAGTTTCATGTAAAATAGTTAAAAAGGAATAAAAAAGAGAAACTACCATTTAAATTATATACTGTATGTAAATGAAATACAGACCATACTGGAACACTATCAGTAATACTACAGTACAGTAAAACTGTATATTAGTTCTTACTAGTTATCAATGGAGGAATTACGTTGCCACGTTCTTTTGATTGAATGTTAATGATCAATCCAGATGCCTAGTGTAGATAATGGACTTCCTTCATACAATTTTTGATGATTACATCCTCTAAATCTTCATTTTCATTATAACATTCAAGATGATTGCCGATACCTTCTAATTCTTTGTAGGTCCTAACTTGAAGCAGTGAAATCATTTCGTTTTTATTTCTGGCAACTCTGAACCTGAATACTTGAAACCACAGTAAGCAAACAGTTCCACATTGTCTTAATGCTTGTTTCTCACTAACTATCAGTGACAAAAAAATCACTGATTTTGAACACAAGCACTCTCGACTGATGCTATTTAAAGACTGTTTGCTCTAAGTATGGTGTAGTGTCTAACAGCTGCACAAGTGCAAGTGACTGAGGTTAGTTAGAAACTGTTTGGCAATAATCTCCTGTCCCAATTAAGTGGCAATGTCCCAAATAAATGAAGGGAATCTGAGCTATTTTCTTGATTAGTTTTATTCTTCAAATAATTGGCTGCCTCGATTACTCGATAGCCCAAATTAACCTGAATCCACTGTATATGCTTTGTATTGTTGGATTTTTTGTGTTGCAATTTACTGCTGCCGTAAAACAACAAATTTCCGGACATACTAAATCTGATTCTGATTCTGACTTTGAGATACAAGATTGTTTAATACGATTTCCTGTACACAAATGTAAAGGGAAATGAAATAATTGTTACTTCAGATCTGATGCAGCACAAAAAAAGACAATAAGATAAAGAACACAATAATTTAAAAAATGCAATTACTATAAATACATAAGATAGCTTACACACATAGATTGATTGTATGTCCATAAAGTGGCTCCAGGCACAGGAGCATCTGTACAAGAAGTGACTGACAGGAAATGATAGGTGGTTGGGGTGGGTTAGTGGTGGAGGTGTTGATCTTAAAGATTTGTGAGTAGTTCAGTTAACTAAAGTCATACAATCATTGAAAACTACAGCACAGAAACAGGCCCTTCAGTCCATCTAGTCCATGCTAAACCATTTCAACTGTCTAGTTCCATTGACCAGCACCCGGGCCATATCCCTGCCATCCATTAATCTATCCAAACTTATCTTAAACTTTGAAATTGAAATATTGTATACCGGCAGCTCATCCCACACTCTCAAAACCCTCTGAGTGAAAAGGTTTCTCCTCATGTTCCCCTTAAACATTTCACCTTTCACCTTTAACCCATGACCTCTAGTTCTAGTCTCACCCAACCTCAGTGGAAACAGGCTGCTTGCATTTACCCTATCTATACCACTCATCATTTTGTATGCCTTTATCAAGTCTCCCTCAATCTTCTACGATCAAGGAGATAAAGTTCTAAACTATTCAACCTTTCCTCCAGTCCCAGCAACATCTTTGTAAATTTTCTCTGTACTCTTCTAATCTTATTTACATCTTTCCTGTAGGTAGGTGACCAAAACCGCACATGATACTCCAAATTCGGTCTCACCAATGTCTTATACAACTTCAACATAACATCCCATCTTTTGTACTTAGTATTTTGATCTATGAAGGCCAATGTGCCAAAAGTTTGCTTTATGACCTTCTCTACCTGTGATGCCACTATCAGTGAACTATGGACCTGCATTCCCAGATCCCTTTGTTCTACCACACTGCTCAGTGCCCGAGCACGCACTGTGTTGGACCTACCAAGGTGCAGCTCCTCACACTTGTCTGATTGGACAATCTATGTCAGGGCTGCATAAAAAGAGCTCCCTTTCAGTCATTCTTGATTTAAAACAAAGATTTTAGAAAGGGTCAATAAGAATAATTCAAGTGCAAGCAGAGCGGCCATTCATTTGGGGGTGTGCCTGTGTTTTGAACGGCTTTGGCTCATCAGGTTTGGGTGAGGTTCATTGTATTGTAAATTTCTCTCTGTCCTTACCTGTTCATTCCTCATCAGTTAGGGCATAGTAGATTTAGTGAGAATGGCTCCTGGGGCAATGTTTTGTACTCTGTGTGGGATGTGGGAAGTTTGGGAGACCTCCAGACTCCCAGATAAACACACCTTCACGAGGTGTGTCGAGTTGCAGATCCCCCCGAGAACATATTAAGGAACTGGAGCTGCAGCTCTATGACCTTCGACTCATACATACATACATAGAATGAGGAGGTGATAGACAGGAGCTACAGCGAGATAATCACCCCTAGGTTGCAAGAGACAGGTAACTGGGTGACTGTCAGGAGGAGAAGGGAAAATGTACGGTCAGTACAGAATACACCCGCGGACGTTCCCCTCAATAATAAGTATACAACTTTAGGTACTGTTGAGGGGGACGACCTACCAGTGGGGAGCCACAGCGATTGGATCTTTGGCATTGAGTATGGTACTGTGCTCAAAAGAGGGCTGCAGTGATGATAGGAGATTCCATAGTCAGAGGATTGGAGATGAGGTTTTGTGGGTGTGATAGAGACATCTGGATGGTATATTGCCTCCCTGGTGCCAGGATCAGGGATGGCACCCTCACGGGCAAGGGTGAGCAGCCAGAAGTCTTGGCGCATAATGGCACCAATAACATAGGTAGAGAAGGTGAGGATATCCTGAAGAGAGATTATAGAGAGTTAGGTAGAAAGCTGAGAAACAGGACCTTCAGGGTGGTAATCTCTGGATTGCTGCCTGTGCCACGTAACAGTGAGGCTAAGAAAAGGATGAGTTGGCAGGTGAATGCGTGACTGAGGAACTGGCGCAGGGGTTCAGAATTATAGATCATTTGGAAATCTTCTGGGAAAGGTATGACCTGTACAAAAGGGACAGGTTACATCTGAACCTGAGGGAGTCCAATATCCTTGCAGGCAGAGTTGTTTGGATGGGTTTAAACTAATTTGGCAGGGGAATGGGAACCGGAGTGATAGTGTTGAAGATGAGGTAATTGGTTTACAAACAAAGACAATGCACAGTGAGACTCCTAGCAAGGAGAGGTTAATGATGGTGCAAAATTGCAGTCAACAGGATGAGTTGCAATGTAAAAGGTGGACAGAATCGAAAAGGGCGAAAACAGGACTGAAGGTGTTATGTTTGAATGCACACAGCATACGAAATAAGGTTGATGAAATTGTAGCATGGGCAAATATGATGTTGTAGGCATCACTGAATCATGGGAGCTTAATGTCCAAGGATATATGTTTATCAAAAGGACAGGCAGGGAAGGCCGAGGGGTTGGCATTGCTCCGTTGGTAAAAATGAAATCAAATCATTAGAAAGAGGTGACATAGGGTCAGAAGGTGTTGAATTATTGTAGATAGAGCTAAAGATCTGTAAGGGTAATAAGACCCTGATGAGATTTATATACAGACCCCCAAACAGTAATAAGGATGAGGTCTACAAGTTACAATGGGAGATAGAAAATGCATACTGAAAGGGCAATGTTACACTAGTTATGGGAGATTTCAATATGGAGATTGATTGGAAAAACAGGTTTGAGTTGTATGCCAAGAGGGGCAAGTTCCAGAATGTCTACAAGATGGCTTTTTAAAGCTGCTCATGGTTGAGCCCACTAGGGGACAGTTATCACAAACAAAAGAAAACCTGCAGATGCTGGAAATCCAAGCAACACACACACAAACAATGCTGGAGGAACTCACCAACGGATTTGAGAGCTAATCCAGACAGAAAGAGCAAATGCTGCTTTAGAAAATTAAAATGCCATTTCACAAAAAGCCTCTTTTATTTCGTCAGTGCTTCTGCTTATTCTGTGATCTTCCAATCAGGCCCAATATGTAAACTGGCACTTAGATAACAAAATAGGCATAAAAAATTAAATGTAGCCATGATGCTTTCTCAGGGTTGGGCTTTGTTCTATACAGAAATAAAACATTTGTGTAGATTCACATCCATTACCCTTAAAGGTATTGTTGTACAAGCCATGCTCATTTCAATGGAACTGCTAGTATGTTGGTCTCCTACTGATACTGAGGCCTCCGTCAGTCAGGGTTGACTATGGATATTGTGTCCTAGCTACCTAGATATCATAAGATATAGGAGCAGAATCAGGATATCTGGCCCATCGAATCTGCTCCACCATTTGATCATGGCTGATCCAATTTTCCTCTCAGCCCCAGTCTCCTTCCTCCTCCTCATATCCCTTCATGCCCTGACTAATCAAGAACCTGTCAACCTCTGCCTTAAATATACATGAAGACTTGGCCTCAACAGCTACCTGTGGCAAAGAATTCCACAGATTCATCACCCTCTGGCTGAAGAAATTCCTCCTCCTCTCCATTCTAAAATAACACCCCTCTATTCTGAGGCTGTGTCCTCTGGTCTTAGACTCTCCCACCATAGGAAACATCCCCTCCATATCCACCCTATCAAGGCCTTTCACCGTCTGTTAGGTTTTCATTAGGTCATACCTCATTCTTCTGAATTCTAGTGAATACAGGCCCAGAGCCATCAAATGCTTTTCATATGACAAGCCATTCAATCCAGGAATCATGTTTGTGACAAGCAAGAGAAAATCTTCAACACAAAATACTCTGCAGATGCTGGGGTCAAAGCAACACGCACAGCACGCTGGAGAAACTCAGCAGGCCAGGCAACATCTATGGAAAAGAATACAGTCGACATTTCAGGCTGAGACCCCTCAGGAGGACTGGAGAAAAAGATGAGGTGTAGATTTAAAAGATGGTGGAGGCCTTCGGCCTTTTCTGTTTGTCTGCCAGTGACTAGTAGTGTTCCATAGGGGTCTGTGTTGGGACTAATTCTTTTTACGTTATATGTTAATGATTTGGGTGATGGAATTGATGGCTTTGTTGTAAAGTTTGCAGATGATACAAAGATAGGTGGAGGGGCAGGTAGTTTTGAGGAAGTAGAGAGGCCACAGAAGGATTTAGACAGATTAGGAGATTAGGAGAATGATATAGAAGTGGAAGATGGAGTACAGTGTCAGAAAGCGTATGTTCATGCACTTCGGTAGAAGAAATGAAACGGTTGATTACTTCCTAACTAAAGAGAAAGTACAAAAAACTGTGACGCAGAAGGACTTGGAAGTCCTTGTGGAGGATTTCCCAAGGGTTAATTTTAGGTTGACTCTATTGAGGAAGGCAAACGCAATGTTAGCATTCATTTCAAGAGGACTAGAATATAAAAGCAAGGATGTAATGTTGAGACTTGTGAGCAGTTTTGGACCCCTTACCTCAGAATGGATGTGCTGAAACTGGAGGGAGTTCAACGGAGGTTCAGAAAAATGATTCTAGATTTGAACGCTTTGTCACATAGAGAGTGGTTGATGGCTTTGGGCCTGTAGTTCACTGGAATTCTGAAGAATGAGGGGTGACCCCATTGAAACTTATGGAATGGTGAAAGGCCTTGATAGAGTGGATGAGGAGAGGATGATTCCTATGGTGGGAGAGTCTAACATCAGAGGACACAGCCTCAGAATAGAGGGGCGTCCTTTTAGAACAGAGCTGAAGAGGAATTTCCTTAGCCAGAGAGTGGTGAATATGTGGAATTCATTGCCACAGGCAGCTTTGAATCCCAAGTCTGTATGTGTATTTAAGGTAGAAGCTGATAAATTCTTCATTGGTCCTACCACGAAGGGATATGGGGGAAGGCAGGAGTTTGAGGCTGAGAGGAAACAGTGGCTTGCAGAAGAGCATCTCTGAATGCATAACCTGTCGAACTTTGAAGCAGCAGAAGTCCATGAGCATACTCTCGGTGGCTACTTTATGAGGTGCTGAGATACCTAATAAAGTGGCCACTGTGTGTATAAGGTAACCTGTGCACATTTGATAATAAATTTACCTTGAATTTTGAACTTCTATAGCCATGCCTCAGATATTTCACAAGCTGAGAAACAATTAATGGAAGGATCACTTGGTGTTCTTAAAAGGCAAATATAGAATGTAGAAAGTAGGATCTCAATGACATAATATCACCATAAAACAACAGTTCGTCAGTGGGGATAGACTGAGACTGCTCGGTCAGCATGAAGGAGATGGACCAAGGGGGGGGGGAAACGGGGGGGGGGGATGTGTGTGTGTGTGTGTGTGTGTGTGTGTGTGTGTGTGTGTGTGTGTGTGTGTGTGTGTGTGTGTGTGTGTGTGTGTGTGTGTGTGTAGACCATAAGCTGCACCACCAAACAGTCCCCGATTTAACTCCTTACAGGCAGCCGCAGAATTTGAACTGGCATCGCCTGTATTGTAAAGTGGTGTGGTAACCATTTCAATAACCTGCCACTGATTCTATATGGCCTGGAGTTGTCAACCCCTTATTCTCCACTTGTAATTTCTGACTTTAGACACTCCATCCCAGAGCAGTACCATCCCTGCTTCTCTCCTGTCAAGTCTGATAAGAATTTGAATGTTTCAATGACATCACCAAACTCCAAGCTGAAGAAAGTGCATGCCTAGTCAGTTTAACTTCTCCACTCAAGCCAAATCTTTCATTGCAAAAACCAATCTGATGAATCTTTTGCTGTACTCTTTCTGCTACAATACATCCTTCCTAATACACAGTGTTGCAGGTGCAGTCCCAGTGGGGTGCAATATAATTGTGGCTTGGCATCTTTGCTCTTGTATTCAAATTCTCCTGAACCATTTGCCTTACTAATTGCCGCACCTGTACATTAACTTTCAGTGACTGGAATAGAAGAACAATAAATATCTCTCAACGTAAGCACTTTTCGATCTCACCATTTGAAAGTTGCTCTCCTTTTCCTGCACTTTCTCTGCAGCTGTTCCACTTTATTCTGCGTTATTGTTTTACCTTGTTCTACTTCGATGCACAGTGTAATGACCTGATCTATGTGAACAGTATGCAAGGCAAGTTTTTCACTGAGCACTGTCCATGCGACAAAAATAAACCAGTTCCAATTCTTTGCAGCAACCTGCCTTTTTTTTCCAGAGCTGAGGCTTTAAAGGGCATTGGTCAGATCATATTTGGAGTATTCTGAGCAGTTTTGGGCCCCTTATCTAAGAAAGCATTGGAAAGGGTTAACGTATGAGGAGTGTTTGATGGCTCTGGGCCTGTACTCATTGGAGTTGAGAAGAATGAGGTGGTGGGAGGAGGGGGGCTCGGATCTCATTGAAACCTATCGAATATTGAAAGGCCTATTTAGAGTAGACATGGAGAGGATGATTTTTTTTCTCTAGTTGGAGTGTCTAGGACCAGAGGGCACAGGCTCAATGTACAAGGACATCTTTTAAGAACAGAAATGAGGAGGAATTTCTTTAGCCACAGGGTGGTGAAACTGTTGAATTCACTGCCACAGACAGCTGTGGAAGCCAAGTCATTGGGTACTTTTAAAGTGGAGGCTAATAAGTTCTGATTCGCAAGAACATTAAAGGTCACAGGGAGAAGGCAGGTGAATTGGGACGGGTGGGATAATAAATCAGCCATGATTAAATGTCAGAACAGACTTGATGGGTCGAAAGATCAAATTCTGCCCCTATGCTTTATGGTTTTATGGTGTAACTCTCTATTCTATCTGCCAGATCGTGGTACATTCACACAGCCTGGCCATGTCCCGTTGAACCCTCCCCACATTGGGGTGGAATGGTAACAGAGCAGTTAGCATGAGTTACTTCAGCGCCAGCAACCTTGGTTCAATTCCTGCTGCTGTCTGTAAGGAGTTTATATGTTTTCCCCTTGATCTGCATGGGTTTCCTGCAGGTGATTCAGTTTCCTTGCACGTTCCAAAGACGTATGGGTTAGTAGGTTATTGGATCACATGGGTGTAATTGGGCAGTGTGGGGTTGATAGGATGGGAGGGCCTGTTACCATGCTGTTGATGCAGATGCACGGTTTGCATCACATTCAATCAGTGAGGATTATGCTGAGCAGCCCACAAGAGTCGCCACACTTCTAGCACCAAATTGGCAAGTCCGTAATTCACTAACCCTAATCCGTATATTTTAGGAATGAGGGAGGAAATGGGAGCATCCGGAGTAAACCCACATGATCATTGGGATAGCATACAACCTCCGTGTAGACAGCACTGGGAGTCGAATATCAATCTTACAAATGATGCTGTAAAGTGTTTGTGCTAACTGCTATCATACAGCCCAAACTCTCAGAATTCTTTGTTTTTATTTCAGATTTTCAGCATCTGCAGTATTCTACTTTTGGACAGGAGTGACTACAAAGGCTGACAATGTCCATCTCCTGAGCCAAAAGCTCAGTACTTCCTCAATGAAAAATAGCACTGATCTTTCAATATCGCAGCTGTGGTCTGTATCACTGCAGGGATCTCACGATAAATGCTGTTGAATGTCCTGATATAAATACAAAGCCTTGTTTTTATCAGGCGATGAATTAGGCAAGAGGGCATTGTCTTTCTATGCAGCCAGTGTCAGAATTAGAGATTAGCGTGATTTGCAGGAACCGATCAACACAGACTACACTTGAACAAGTTTGTACTCAGCAAAAAGAATCATTGGAGGAACTCAAAAGATCCAAGCTTGTTCTAAGCTACATCCCTAGATTTTTATTCAATGTGGCAGCTCTCCAGTTACATAATCCAGCTGGTTATGGCAATGCTCCGTCAACCAAGGAGAAATTTTAACTCATAAGACCATGAGACATAGGAATGGAATGAGGCCATTCAGACCTTCGAGTCCGCCCTGCTATTTCATCATGGCTGACTTATTTTCCCTCTCAACCCTATTCTCCTCTCTTCTCTTTATAACCTTTAATGCCCTTACTAAAAACTGATCAACCTCTGCTTTAAATACACCCAATGACTTGGCCTTCACAGCCATCTGTGGCAATGAATTCCCCAGATTCACCACCCACTGGCTAAAGAAAGACCACCTCATCTCTCTTCTAAAGGGACTGAAGAGAGTTTGTGATTCTGGGCCCTCTCCTCCATGGACCCTTTCTACAGTTCTGGGTGCCATGGGAAAGCAGCCAACATAATCAAAGACCCTTCCTACTCTGGACAGTATCTGATGTCCCTCCTTCCATTGGGAAGAAGATACAGAAACTTGATAGGAAAACCACCAGGCTCAAGGACAGCTTTTAATCTGCTGTTATATGAATTTTGAACAGACATCAAGTATGATGACGACAAACTCTTGAACTCACAATCTCCCTCATCATGGCCCTTGCATGACATTGTCTACCTGTGCAGTACTCTCCCTGTAACTGTAACACTATTTCGTGTTCTGTTATTGACTTTCCCTTTGTATTACCTTGATGTTCATGTCTTGAATTGATCTGCATGGATGCAAAATAAATCTTTTCACTGCGTTTTGGTACACGTGTCAACATTAAACCAATGTCTAATAACTGCTCAGCTCCTGGCCCATGGAATATGAAAATGTTTATCCACCTCAGTCGAGTCCTCTGTGTGTTATTTACCTCTTGTTTTGGGTTCTACCCTGAGGTCCCCTGTACAATAAATTCCCCCCCACCACCACTCAAAATAAAATCACTGCCCTCTATCTTAAACACCCTCCCAAAGATGGCAAACCCACCACAGACCTTCCCCCCATCAGGATCCCAACCAGTGACCCACCAACCGCATGCCTAACCTTTCTCTCCGCCCCAATCTGATTACTAGCCCAAGCTCCCATGATCAAAATCAAATGTTAATTTAATGGCTGAGCTTAAAAAAATTAACAATATTGTGAATGTAATTTTGCCGAGAGACTAGGAAGGGCTTATACTCATTGCTATAATTCACTGTATGCTGCACAATAAATCAGAGACAATATCTCATTTCCATTTTTTCATCTGAAAATTAAGGGCACCAGACAAAGAGAAACTTAATTGGCAGCATCTCAATTAGATGCAAATGATCCATATTACGAGGCGTTTAATAGTTCCTAACATAAAAAAACACTGTTTTATGTAATCTTTCCCATTCTGTAAGATTTTACCACATGATAAACAGCGCTCAGGGTGAAATTATTTCAACAACAGACACTGTTAGGAATTAAAGGAATTCAAGGGCTAGTTCACATTTCAATGAAAAAGGAGTTGATGGGCACTTAGACTGAACATTATCCATTGCAAAGGATCCTACCACACAGAAAATGTATGTAGCACTTCACACTGAGCCTAAGAGCTGAGGACCCATCCACGATCAGGATTTATCATTATGTGCAAATGAGCATTGGGAACATATAAAATACTGTGAAAGTCCGCTCTAATTGAACTTACACCGCATTTTCTTTATTTTATTCCATGCTAATTTTCTCTCTTCTCTCATCTCCTCTCTTTCCCTTCTCTCCTCTCTACGCCCTTTCCTCGCTTTTCTCTCTTTCGTACTTCCCTATTGGTTCCTTAAGGTTGTTGTAGCTGGGGTGGTAATGGGGACAAGCTCCCACTGCTTAATTGAATGCTGCCAATGGTGCGCACCTCAAATAGGCGCTGACAACCAAGTCCAGCTCTTGGCCTTCACGTGTGTCTTAGCTACTAAGCCCGGTGGAACCTTTGCTACTGACAGGAGAAGGAGCAAAGGTGGGTTACTGGGGCTTTAAAACCAGTTGCTTCAGACAGAAGGGGCTTGTCTGCTGTGGTTGGCAGTTCATCTAGGAGAAAGAATACTCTGATCTCAAACCTTTGCTGCCTTGTGGCTTTACCCACTCATGAGAAAGGCTTCAGGAGTAAACCTCGAAGGAAAATTCAGAGCTTGAGTCCTTAAGGGGTCCTACATTAGCGTTTAGTGCTGAGTGGCAAAACCTGCGGTACTGCTGGTGCCAAACTATATTGGTCTCTACGTTCCTTTGGGTTCATCAGATACGTGGAAAGAGGGAGCTTGCTACATGGGCAACAGCTTGGTCTCCATATTGTACTGCCCAGGCTTGTGTATCCAGACAGCTGGGATGCAACATCCATGGTCATCCATGACCAAAGGAGGCCTCACTTCATTTCTCTAACGTTCATGGTGTACGTGAGCCAAGCAATAACCTTCTACATGACATCCAAAGCCACTATCAATTCCAATTCCCAAATATTAACCATCCTTCAGGAATCTGATTGGAGGCTAAAGTAGTCTGATACAGGGTAAACAATTGCAACTAACTCATCTTCTGCCTCCCAAAGCCCTTTAACATCCACAAAGTGCCAGTTAACAATGTGATAGATTCTATCAGATAGAACATAGAACAGTACAGCACAGTACAGGCCCGTCTTCCCATAATGTCATGCCAACCTTTTAACCCAATCCAAGTTTCCCTCTTCACCGTCTACACCTTGGACTTCAGATACAACTCAGATTCCTGCTACCTGCAGAAGTTTCCGGCAGTTATGGGCTGTATCTACAGGGGTGGAGAGGTCCTACAGAGGAGTGGTGGACAACTTTGTTGAATGGTGTGGGGTGAATCACCTGCAGCTCAACATCAGTAAGACAAAGTGGTTGGTGGGTTGACTTCAGGAAGGTGAAAACACCCTGTATTCCCATCTCCATCAAAGGAACAGATGTGGAAGTCCTTCAGGACTACAAATACCTGGGAACTCACCTGGACTAGATGAAAAATAATGAGGCTCTGTACTTCCTGAGGAGGCTCCGGTCATTCAATATCTGCAGTACTGTGCTACAGATGTTCTACAACTCAGTGGTGGCCAGCATTCGATTCCATGACATAGTCTGCTGGGGCAGCAGGGAGGGAGCAGCTGAAATCAAGAAGATTGATAAGCTCGTCAGGAAGGATGGTTCTGTTCTGAGGGTGGAACTGGATTCCCTGATGATTGTGTTTGAGAGGAGGATGCTGCAGGTACAAACAGAGGAGCACCTTTAGTAACAGACTGATTGACTGAGGTGTACAACTGAGTGCCTTTCTCTCTGTGGCTGTAAGACTCTACAACTCCTCCTCCTTTAGTATATAAGCATGTGGTTTCATTCACATCTGCATTTTGCATTATTACTTTTTAATGCACATTTTGTATTTTTATGCCTCAGTGCTTACATTTTGTATTTTAAAGTATATATCTCTGACTGAACAACCTTGCAACAATAATTTCCCTCAGGATAAATAAAGTTTTATCTTATCTATCAAACTAACCCTTTCTCCCCTCAGCTCCCTCCATTTTGCTATCACTCATGTGCTTGTGTAAGAGTCCCTTAAATGTCTCTAATGTATCTGCTTCTCCCGCCACCCTTGGCAGGGCGTTCCATGCATCCATCTCTCTCTGGTATTCCTCCAATAAAGTTTTATCTTATCTATCAAACTAACCCTTTCTCCCCTCAGCTCCCTCCATTTTGCTATCACTCATGTGCTTGTGTAAGAGTCCCTTAAATGTCTCTAATGTATCTGCTTCTCCCGTCACCCTTGGCAGGGCGTTCCATGCATCTATTTCTCTCTGGTATTCCTCCCTGTACTTTCCTCCAATCACCTTAAAATTCTTACCTTCTTCTATTAGCTATTTCCGCCCTGGGAAAAACATTGCTGGCTGTTCACTCTATCTACGACTTTTATCATTCTCTTAAGGTACCTCCTACTTACCTGGATGTGTGAGCCTCTTAAGAACATCATAAGAAATAGGAGCAGGAGTAGGCCATTCAGCCCATTGAGCCTGCCCCACCATTCAATAAGATCATGGCTGATCTGTTTGTAAACTCAGCTCCATCCACCTGCCTTTTCCCCATAACCCTTAATTCCCTTACTATGTAAAAATCTATCTAACTGTATCTTAAATATATTTCGTGAAGAAGCCTCAACTGCTTCCCTGGGCAGAGAATTCCACAGATTCACCGCTCTCTGGGATAAACAGTTTCTCCTCATCTCCGTCCTAAATCTTCTCCCCTGAATCTTGAGGCAATGTCCCCTAGCTCTAGTCTCACCTACCAATGGAAACAACTTTCCTACTTCTATCTTATCCATCCCTTTCAAAATTTTGTATGTTTCTATAAGATCCCCTCTCATTCTTCTTGAATTTCAGTCAAGTTGACCCCATCAAGGTTATGTTTTGCAATCAGGACTAGTCCCCATGTAAGACAATAGACAGTAGGTGCAGGAGTAGGCCATTTGGCCCTTCTAGCCAGCAACGCCATTCACTGTGATCATGGCTGATCATACACAATCAGTACCCTGTTCCTGCCCTCTCCCCATATCCCTTGACCCCACTATCTATAAGAGCTCTATCTAACTCTCTCTTGAATGCATCCAGAGATTTGGCCTCCACTGCCTTCTGGGGCAGAGCATTCCACATATCCACCACTCTCTGGGTGAGAAAGTTTTTCCACATCTCTGTTCTAAATGGCCTACCCCTTATTCTTAAACTGTGGCCTCTAGTTCTGGACTCACCCATCAGTGGGAACATGCTTCCTGCCTCCAGTGTGTCCAATCCCTTAATAATCTTATATGTTTCAATCAGATCCCCTCTCATCCTTCTAAATTCCAGTGTGTACAAGCCGGACAGGAGTGATTGTGTACCAAGCTGTGAATCCCCAGGCCACTATCGGCAATGGGATCCATAGTCCAACAAACACTGACAGGATTCAGTGCAGAGCCGCTGATGTCTGAGCCTATGCTGTCCACTGCGAAAGGAGCTGCAATTAAAAACTAACATGGAGGATGAGGGAATTCAGTGTTCTTAATGGGGTTCTTTGGAAATCCTATACGATTCCTAGTTTGTTTTTCTCCCTGCCTTGAAGATTGGAGGCTGGAGGCCTGGAGGTCTGTCCTGGAAGTGGATCTGTCAGTGAATGTAGGTGGGAGGGAGGAAATGGGATTGTTTGTTGTTTTATCGCTTTCTGTGTCGCTCTGCCAAGCATTGTAGGGATGCTATGTTGGTGCTGGAATGTGTGGTGACACTTGTGGGCCGCCCACAGCACATTCTTAGGTGTGTTGGTTGTTAACGCCAACAAGATAAAGGATATAGGATCATTTGGCCTATCGAACCCGTTCCACCATTTCATCATGGCTGATTCAAATCCAATGACACATATCACTCACAAACAAGAAAAGAGTTGCATGAAAATCTACTTGGATGCTGGAAATCCAAGCAACATGCACAAAATGCTGGAGCAACTCAGTAGGGCAGGCAGCATCTATGGAAAAGAGTACAGACGACGTTTCGGGTCGAAATGCTGCCGAAGGAAAAAAAACATCAAAAATCCCTCTCCCCACGTCCAAAAGAAAACAAATCGTGCAAGTAGCAACAAAAAATGAGTGATAAACCACCCCACATAAATTAAACAAAAAATATACATAATTTTTACCAGAAAAATATCCAATTAAACCAATAAATGGTTCATTTTAGTGCAAAGTGGTCTTTTGATCCAATTTCTGTTGGAAAGGGAGCAATGAGCACTGTCAATGGGAAAGGGCTCCTTGCTAACTGTTCAGCAACAGATATTACCCTTAAACCGCTAGGCCCCTGAACCAGCATGGATAACTTCACTCACTTCAACACTGAATTGATTCCACAACCTATAGATTCACTTTCATGGATTCTACAACTCATGCTCTCAGTTGTGTTTATTTATTGTTAATTTATTTATTGCACAGTTTGTCTTCTTTTGCACATTGGATGTTTGTCAGTCTTTGTATGTAGTTTTTCATTGTTTCTAATGTATTTATCTGTTACTGTGAATTCCCGAAAGAAAATGAATCTCAGGATAGCATACAGTGGTAACAAATCTACTTGGACATTCACAAGAACTGTATCTGGAAGTGACTAGTGTGAGTTAACAATAGATAAAACTTCAAAAGAAAGTGAGTGCAAATGCATGAAACTATATAGACGGACATTTTAGTGACAACGAGCAGTGGGTTGGGGCAACTAGGTTACTAGAAGATAACTTAGGAAGGAAAAATTTGAGTGAGAAATAAAGGTAGCTAGAAATACAAAAATTATATTAAGAGTTTCTATACATATTTAACAAAAGAGTTCTCGGCTGTGGTTTGATGTTTAATTTCTTCAGCACTGAACGTGCTTTACTATTTGCAAAATTTGATAGGAGCACTTCGATGTGGAATTGGATCTGTGGCTATGGCTCAGCGCTGAGCTGAGTGACTCAGTAGCCATCGGCTTCACTCACCTCGGTGGCTCACTGGCAGTGGTCTCACATCTGGGGACTCTGTGGTTTGATGTTTAACTTTTTGTGCGTTATTTGTTCGCTTCTTGCTGTTTGCATGATTTGTTCTTTCTTCACACGTCTGATAATCTTGTTGTGTGTGTTGGCACGTGGCCCAGTGCTTAAGGCATTGGTCTGATGATCTGAAGGCCGCTAGTTCGAGCCTCAGCTGAGGCAGCGTGTTGTGTCCTTGAGCAAGGCACTTAACCACACATTGCTCTGCGATGACACTGGTGCCAAGCTGTATTGGCCCTTGCTCTTGGACAACATCGGTGGCGTGGAGAGAGGAGACTTGCAGCTTGGACAACTGCCGGTTTCCCATACAACCCTGCCCAGGACTCAAACAACATCGAAATCAATGGATAGCCGAAGAAGAAGAGAATCTTCTTGTGTGAGGGTTTTCTTTAAGTGAATCTGGTGGTGTTTCTTTGTTTTATAGCTGCTGGGAAGAAGACAAATCTCAAGGTTGTACATGCATACTTTGATAATAAATGCACTTTGAACTTGGAACTTGAATAAAGTTAGTAATGGTCAGCCATCGGAAAACAAGTGAATCAAAATTAGGATTTACCAAAGATGATACAAGCAAAATCCCAGAATTGTTGTAAATTGAAAACTGGAAGGAAAGGAGGAACTTTGGAAGTTTCGAATCACGAGGGCAATGGTTCTGAGCTGTTGGCTAACAAGTCTCTATGTTACAATTAGCTTCATCCGAGGATCTTAAATGAAGTGGTTAGTGGGATAGTTAACACGTTGGATTTAGTTTTCCAAAATTCCTCAGATTTGGAGAATGTTTTATTAGATTGCAATATAGCAAATGTAATTTCTTTGTTCAAAAGGATGGTAGACACACAAGAGAAAACTACAAGATATCTAGCTTTACAGCTGTCACAGAGAATATGTTAAAAGCTATTAATAAGGACATTTTATCAGGGCCTTTGGAAAAAATCAGGGTAATAAGGCAAAGTTAATGTTTTTTTCTTGAAAGGGAAATTATGCTTGAATGGGTTATTGGAGTTCTATGAAGATCTAGCATGTGCTGTGAATAAATGGAAGGAGATACACTCAGGAGCTGAAGTAAGTATCTTAACTTACCTGCTAATTGAAAGCCGCTCCCCTGTGGGAGGTGGCTACTGGCGCATGTAAGGTGCACTGTAGCCTCTCCCCTTAGCTTCCCCTTAGAAATGAATTTGATGATGTCATGGCATTGGTGGGGTTTAAATCTCATCTTCATCATTCTGTGCTGTGTCGAATGCCAAGGGTAATCATGGTCTTTTTGACCATGATTGTTCTTGGCAAAATTTCTACAGAAATGGTTTGCCATTGCCTTCTTCTGGGCAGTGCCTTTACAAGACGGGCGACCTCAGCCATTGTCAATACTCTTCAGAGATTGTCTGCCTGGAATCAGTGATCGCATAACCAGGACTTGTGATATGCACCAGCTGCTCATATGACCATCCACCGCCTGCTCCCATGGCTTCTCATGACCCTGGTTGGGAGGGCTAAGCAGGTGCTACACCTTGCCTAAGTGTGACCTGCAGGCTAGCGGAATATTTCAATGATGGTGCAAGTGAGGTTTTGTGAAATTATCCCCTTTGGTTCAGGAGTCTGATGGTTGAGGAGTAAAAATTGTTCCTGAACTTGGTGGTGCTGGTCTTAAGGCTCCTGTACCTCCTTCTGAATGACAGCAGCGAGATGAGAGCATGACCTGTGTTGGGGGGGGGGGGGGGGGGTGGGGGGGGGGGGAACCATGATAATGGATTCTGGTTTCCTACTATAACGCTCCATGTAGAAGTGTTCAGTGGTGGGGAGGGCTTTACCTGCACCGTATCCACTACATTTGGAGGATTTTTCATTCGAGGGCATTGGTATTTCCATACCAGTCTATGTTGCAGCCAGTCAATGTACTCTCCATTACACATCTATAGAGGTTTGTCAAAGTTTTAAAGGTCATACTGAATCTTAGCTATCTCCTAAGGAAGCCGAGATGCTGCTGTGATTTCTTTGTAATTGCACTTACATGCTGGGCCCACGACAGGTCCTCTGAAGTAATAACACCAAGGAATTTAAAGTTGCTGACCCTCTCCACGTCTATCCTCAGATGAGGACTGGCTCGTGGGCCTCTGGTTCCCTTCTCCTGAAGTCAATAGTCAGCTCCTCGGTCTTGCTGACACTGAGCCAGAAATGAAGTGCAACTTTTGGACAGATACTTGATATGTAAAGTGGTGAAAGATTACCGGAGGCAGATGGAAATGTAGGGTTGAAGTTAGTCAGATCAATCAGCCATGGCCTTATTGGATAGTGGAGTAGGCTTGAGGGACGAGTGGCCCACTCGTACTCTTAGTTCACAAACATTAATAAATCACCACATATATATTCAGTGTCTTTATTTTACCTCTTCTCTGCCAGCGATTTTGTGTGCTTCACCAGTTGTGGTTAGACTTTCAGCTGCTCAAGATAACACTTGAGCAAATTTCTCTGCCGTGCTGTCTGACCCTCTTCCTGCAAGATGTCCCTTAATACTTAAACTTGTTGAACAAGTAGCACATGAATATTCAACAGGTCTAGAAGCACTTGTCAGCAGAGAAACCAAGATTAGAAAAGTCATTGACACGAAACACGAACTATGCTTTCTCCTCTGCAGATACTGCTTGACATGTTGAGTATTTTCAGACAAGCCCACGCAGCCCAATTATACCCATGTGGCCAATTAACCTACTAACTGTACGTCTTTGGAATGTGGGAGGAAACCCACGCGGTCATGGAGAGAATGTAGAACCTCTTTACAGAGAGCACTGGGAATTGAACCCAGATTGCTGGCACTGTAAAGTCTTATGCTAACTGCTACACTGCCGTGCTGTCCCAATTGCACCTTTTGTTTGATAACGAACCTGGGGTATATCACTATGCTAAAGTGCTATATGAATACAAGTTACTATTGTTGATCATATCTGATCAATGGTTACAATAACTACTTTATACAGTTAAAAGCTTTTTGAGGACAGAAATGAGTTTTCCATTTTGAATGCACCTAAACCAATTTCCCAAAACCTTCGAGACAGTTCGTGATACACACTATTTCCATTCTATTTGAATATTTAAATAGCATGCAGGGCACTCCACTGGATAAATGGGAATTAGCATATAGATATGATGTCCTTCTGCACAAATAGCAAAAATTAGACCTAATGATTTTGATTGCACAATGAAACTGATATATAATTTTACAGAAATAACTTCATAAATGAAAAAGACCAGAAGCATAATAGCTTAACAAGTTTATATTGAATTTGTGTTATAGGCTAAGATGACACAGTGACTCTATAATCATTTAATCCTTTGGATGTTTAAAATGAGAGCCCACAAATATTAGTGAAAGATGAGAAAAGAGCCATTCATTCATTGAAGCTTGCCACCCTATTCACATCTGACTGCATTCTTTTTCATTCATTCAGAGAATTCACATTTTGGTGGTAACGCCACTGTTCATCGTTCAGAATCAGAAGTAAGTTTAATATCGCCGGCATATGTCGTGAAATTTGCTAACTTTGCGGCAGCAGTACAATGCAATGCATTATAATATAGGAAAAAAACTGAATTACAGTAAGTATATGTATGAATATTAAATAGTTAAATTAAATAAGTAGTGCACAGACAGAAATAAAAAAGTAGTGAGGTAGTGTTCAATGTCCATTTAGGAATCAGATGGCAGAGGGGAAGAAGCTGTTCCTGAATCGCTCAGTGTGTGCCTTCAGGCTTCTGTACCTCTTTCCTGATGGTAACAATGAGAGGAGGACATGTCCTGGGTGGTGGGGATCTTTAATGACGGACGCTGCCTCTTTCAGGCAGTACTCCTTGAAGGCATCTTGGATACTAAGGAGGCCAGTACCCATGATGGAGCTAACTAATTTTACAACTCTGTGCAGTAGCGACACCCGCCCCCCCCCCACCATACTAGACAGTGCTGGTCACATCTGTGGAAATTTTCATGTTTTAGGTGATAACACCAGATCTCCACAAATGTTTTAGGTAACATACCAAATGTCCATTTGTGACTAATAAGGTGAGAGTGACTGCCTGTGGGATCCAGGAACTCTGGTAAAACTGAAATCAGTAGAGAGCCGAGGAATAGGACTGGAGTCACATCTTTCAAAGGGGAAGATGATTTTTGTCATGGTAGATCAATTATCCCAGTCTCAGGATTTCAGTGCTGGAGTCCCTCAGAGCATTACCCTTGGCTCAAAGAGACCTTTGTTCCATCATGAGATCAAATCTGTAGTAGTAGTGTGATCCCTCGAGTCGAGTATGATGTTCCTCTAAGGGGTTGTCTATTGGTGGGTCCTCAGGTGGCTGTAGAGTCTGATCTGGGATCCACAGATTCTGGTGCTGTGTGGGCAAGAGTAGGTGGTGGCTGTAACATTTCAGTAATATTTGAGTAATATTGCAAATATATTGTTTGATTAAGCAGTCTTTGTCTGTTTACATTATTCAGTATGGATTATATGGAAGAAGTTCAGTACATGGATGGCCTATATTATTACATCACCACGTCATGTGTGTGCGTCTCACTAAAAGGAAAGTAAGTAGGCTAGTATCCCGGCTCCAGTGTTTTTTCCTCAATTAGTTTCCAAAGCTACAAAACATAACAGTGGCTGTGGTCAGTGGCTGGGTCTTTCCGTTGTTCAGTGTCTCCTTTCACAGCTGCTTCTTGTTCTCTGCGGCACAGTGGATACTGTCCTCATGTAGCACAGCTCCCTCCTGAACAGATTTCCTCAAGGTGTATCTATTGAGTGCAATGTCTTCCCAGTTTTTAGATGTAATGTTGAATTTCTTCAGGCTAATTTTGATGTTATCTTTTGAAGCGTTTCCTTTGCCCTCCAAGGGATTGCTGACCTTCCTACAACTGGGGATAGAGGATCTGTTTGGGAGATCTGAGTTAGGCACCTGGATGACGGGGCATTCATCAGAGCTGATCCATCCTGTACTGGATCCTTTTTGGTGTCGCTTTATCATGGTGGAGATGCTGTTCATGTTGGCCTCCTCCAGTACGCTGGTGTTTGTGCGCCTGTCCTTCCTACTGATCCTCAAAATCTTTTGAAACGATCTTTGGTGGTATTGTTCCAGGTCTATGATTCAGCTCCATACAGTAATGTAGGAAGGATGAACTACTCTATAAATCTGAAGTTTTGTTTGGGGCTGTTTTTGCTAACAGGTATTTCTCCCGTCGTTTGAACCCCTCAGCAAATGTACCCACAACTTCCTGCAAGAAGACCAAGACGACATGCAAGCAAGCTCTGCTATATGGAGAGTAACATTCTCAAACGTTCCTTGTAAGACATGCTCTCTATTCCAGGGAGCAACCTGGTAAATCACCTTCTCTAAAGCTTCTACATCCTTCCTATAATGAGGCAACTGGAACTGAACACAGTACTCCAAGTGTGGTCTGATCAGAGTAATAGAAAGCTGCTACATTACATCACAGCTCTTGAACTCAGCCCATTGACTAATGAAGACCAACACACCATATGCTTTCTCAACCACCCTATCACCTTGCAGGGCAACTTTGAGTGTACTTGGACACCTAGATCCCTCTATTCAAAGTTCAAAAGTTCAAAGTACATTAATTATCAAAGTATGTATACTATATACAACCATCTCCTTACAGGTAGCCACAAAACAAAGTCCCAGTAGAATCCATTTAAAAAAAGACATCCATCATACACCCAATGTGCAGAAGAACTCTACACTGCTAAGAATATGCAGCCTTAAAGAAAAATATTCAAAATGATTAACTCAGTAATTTAATAGTTTAGTGATTAAATGTACGAATAATGACATAATGTCAATGCATTATATTAGTGATGATTTGTTAATCACTTGGTTTCAAACTTTCTTTAATGTTAGGTAAGCACGTGGTGGCTGAATCATAATTTGTTAATCTTCTTTTGCTTAATGCCATTAGGATTCAGTCGACAGTTGCTAGTCAACTGAAGTATGCCAGAACCCACAGTTAAAAATAATACAGCAACAGAATTCTAGGCTTATTTGAAACAAGTGTTTCTGAGCACACTAACAATTAGATGTATTTGAGTATTACTTGTAGAGTCATAAAGCACTACAGTACAGAAATAGGCCCTTCAGCCCATCTAGTCCATAACAGCCTGGTCTCCTGGCTATCCCTGAATACCTCTCCAATCCATATACATATCCAACTGTTGGCCAAAAGAAACTACAGTCTAATCAAGGGCAGGGGAAGCAGATAAACCAGATCTCTTTGATTCCCCCCCCCCCCCCCCTTTTGTTGACTCTGAACTGATTCTTGCTCTTGGATAATCTAATCAGAGGCACTGAATGTGGAGACAGAAAGCTTCAGGTAATGATCTGCTAAACCTGAGACCTCTCTCAGAGGAGTAGCTACTTGTTATGTAAAATGCCAGAATAAAGAAGCAATCTGTAATCTTGTTAGACTCTGTCCGGGTTGTCTCGTTTAACCAGTTTGGACCAGTCAGTGTAAAGGCACAAATACACAAGGCTGGGGTGGGCAGAACCATGAAACAACATCGGTTGTAGCTGTACTCTTACTGTACTATGACCAGTGAGAAGGTGACCCAGGTGACCTTGAGCCAATGGGATGGAGATTCCAACAGTTCAATGAAGAACAGTATAAGACTCAGGAACTCCAATTACGCAGGGGCGATAACTCTCCAGCAGCCAGAGGTGGATAAGGAGGACCCCACAGACACATGGAGATCGGGACCACAAGGAACGCCTGGCCAGTGTAGACTCCTTTCCCGGGTAATACCTTCTCTCTTTATTGACTGTTCATGGAGGGTCATGGGTTCTAGTATGGTACTTACACGTAGAAAGAGTGTGAACCCATGTGCTTTGTTAGTTGAAATAATAAAAGTTGCTTGATGGTAAGTACAGATTCTCTGTGCCTCACTGATAATTATTACAAGGGGTGATTCTTGTAACACAACCTTCTCTTAAATGTTGCAATTGAACCTGAATCTACCACTTCTGCTCACAGTCACATCACCCTCTGCGTGAAAAAGGTCCCCTTATATTCCCCGTAAATATTTCACCTTTCACCTGTGACCTCTGCTTCTAGTCTGACCCAACCTGTGAGGAAGAAGCCTGTAAACATCCTATACCCCTCATGATGTGTACACCTCAACAAGATCTCCCCTCAGTCTCCGGAACTCCAGTGAAAAGTCCTAACCTACTCAATCTATTCCCTTAACTCAGGTCCTTTATTTGTCATTACAGTTTAGACATGATGAGGGGGAAAGGACTGTAAATCCATCTTATCTATGCTCCTGATGAATCTATAAGCATCTGTAAGGTCGCCCCTCAACCACTTTCACTCCAGGGTAAATATTCCCATTGCTCTACATAGCACCATCCAGAGACAGAGAAGCAGTTTCAGCGACAGGTTACTATCGATGCAATGCTCCTCAGACAGGATGAAGAGGTCAATACTCCCCAATGCCATTAGGCTTTACAATTCTACCGCCAGGACTTAAGAACTTTTTAAAAGCTATTATTAATGCTTTTTGAGATTGTGATTTAGATGTATATCATATTTTTTACTGAGTTAAGTATTGTATGTAGTTAGTTTTGCTACAACAAGTGTATGGGACATTGGAAAAAAAGTTGAATTTCCCCATGGGGATGAATAATGTATCTATCTATCTATCTATCTATCTATCTATCTCTCCTTGTAACTCAAGCCCTCCACTCGTGACAGCATGGTATGAATACCTTCTGCTCCCTCTCCAGCTCAATCACATCCTTCCTGAATTGTCCACAAAACCCAGGGGCAGTCTCAGCATTTTGCACAGCTCTAAAATGATGTCCCAACTCTTACACTGAATCTTCCTTCTGATGAAGACAAGCATGCCATCTGCCTTCTTCACCACTTTGTCTACTGTGTCATCACTTTTAGGGAACAATATACTTGAGCTCCTCAGTCTCTCTATTCAACCACACTTACCAGGGTCTGTTCACTCTCTGTGTAAGCTCTGGTTTGGTTTAGTTTTCCAAAATGCGTTATCTGGCACTTTTCCAAGTTAAATTCCATCTGCCATTCCATGGTCTTTTCCAGTTGACCTAAATCCTGTCATAGCCAGTGACAATGTTCTTCACTCTCCACCATACCAAATGCAAACTTACTTATCGTTCCACGTATGTTCTAATCCAAAGCAATAGCACGTATGACAAACAACAGCAGATTCAACACCGATCTCTGCACCACACCACAAGTCACGGCCTCCATTATGAAAACCAGCCCTCCACCACCACCTCCATTTCCTTCCACTAATCAAATTTCCTGTCCATTTGGTTGGATCACCCTGAATCCCTGTGATCTCACCTTCCGGATCAGCCTTGGATCACCCTGAATCCCTGTGATCTCACCTTCCGGATCAGCCTTGGATCACCCTGAATCCCTGTGATCTCACCTAACGGATCAGCCTTGGATCACCCTGAATCCCTGTGATCTCACCCTCTGGATCAGCCTTGGATCACCCTGAATCCCTGTGATCTCACCCTCCGGATCAGCCTTGGATCACCCTGAATCCCTGTGATCTCACCCTCCGGATCAGCCTTGGATCACCCTGAATCCCTGTGATCTCACCCTCCGGATCAGCCTTGGATCATCCTGAATCCCTGTGATCTCACCCTCCGGATCAGCCTTGGATCACCCTGAATCCCTGTGATCTCACTCTCCGCATCAGCCTTGGATCACCCTGAATCCCTGTGATCTCACCCTCCAGATCAGCCTTGGATCACCCTGAATCCCTGTGATCTCACCCTCCGGATCAGCCTTGGATCACCCTGAATCCCTGTGATCTCACCCTCCGGATCAGCCTTGGATCACCCTGAATCCCTGTGATCTCACCTAACGGATCAGCCTTGGATCACCCTGAATCCCTGTGATCTCACTCTCCGCATCAGCCTTGGATCACCCTGAATCCCTGTGATCTCACCCTCTGGATCAGCCTTGGATCACCCTGAATCCCTGTGATCTCACCCTTTGGATCAGCCTTGGATCACCCTGAATCCCTGTGATCTCACCCTCCGGATCAGCCTTGGATCACCCTGAATCCCTGTGATCTCACCCTCCGGATCAGCCTTGGATCATCCTGAATCCCTGTGATCTCACCCTCCGGATCAGCCTTGGATCATCCTGAATCCCTGTGATCTCACCCTCCGGATCAGCCTTGGATCACCCTGAATCCCTGTGATCTCACCCTCCGGATCAGCCTTGGATCACCCTGAATCCCTGTGATCTCACCCTCCGGATCAGCCTTGGATCATCCTGAATCCCTGTGATCTCACCCTCCGGATCAGCCTTGGATCATCCTGAATCCCTGTGATCTCACCCTCCGGATCAGCCTTGGATCATCCTGAATCCCTGTGATCTCACCCTCCGGATCAGCCTTGGATCACCCTGAATCCCTGTGATCTCACCTTCCGGATCATCCTTGGATCACCCTGAATCCCTGTGATCTCACCCTCCGGATCAGCCTTGGATCACCCTGAATCCCTGTGATCTCACCCTCCGGATCAGCCTTGGATCACCCTGAATCCCTGTGATCTCACCCTCCGGATCAGCCTTGGATCACCCTGAATCCCTGTGATCTCACCCTCCGGATCAGCCTTGGATCACCCTGAATCCCTGTGATCTCACCCTCCGGATCAGCCTTGGATCACCCTGAATCCCTGTGATCTCACCCTCCGGATCAGCCTACCAAGCCGGACCTTGAACAAACCACCTGTTCAGGTATGAGGAAGACCGTGTGATGCAGATAGCACTGAGCCCAGACAGGAATGTTCAGAAAATCCTGTTTACGATGGACAATTATTTGTTTCAGCCAAAATCGACCATTTTTATTGATGCCTGTTATAGCGTCATACCTGTTCGTTCATTGTGCCGTGTCTAATGACACTGGGTGATCATGATCTCTGTGACCATGATTCTTCTTGGCAAATGTTTCTACAGAAGTGGTTTGCCATTGCTTTCTTCTGGGCAGTGTCTTTACAAGACGGGTGACCCTAGCCATTATCAATACTCTTCAGGGATTGTCTGCCTGGTGTCAGTGGTCACCTATCTATACATCATCTTCTCATACGACCACCCGCCACCTGATCCCATGGCTTCATGTGACCCTGATCGCATGGGGCGGGGGTTGCTAAGCAGGTGCTACGCCTTGCCCAAGGGTGACCTGCAGGATAGTGGAGGGAAAGAGCGCCCTACACCTCCTTTGGTCGAGACCTACCTCCACCCCACCACCCTATAGCATCATAAGAGGTCTATTTACTTCAAGCCAAAACAACTGTACTTACACACTGGTTCACACCTTGTTAATGTGCATGGAACGTAAGGATGTTTATAAGTAAATAAGGTCCTGTTAATGTTCAATTACTTTTTGCATGCCTTTTAATCGCCTCTAAGCAATGTAGGGTTGCATTCAGTGCTAATCCTGCCTACAATAGCTAATTAAGAGTTTAAGTGAAACAGAAAGTCAAAGTAGAGCTGGAAATAACCACGTAATTGGTTACTGTACAAAATGGAGCAGAGCTTTTATACTTCAGCAGTAATGATTCAGATTCAGATTCAGTTTATTGTCATTTAGAAACCACAAATGCAATGCAGCTAAAAAATGAGACAACGTTCCTCCAGAATGGTATCACAAAAGCACATGACAAAACAGACTACACCAGAAAATCCACGTAACGTTTGGCAATCCCCAATCCAGCGTCCAGAGAGGCTGCTGCGTATTAATATCGCGCTACCGTCTTAGCGCGTTCCTCGGAAAGGAGCTCCAAATCCACCAGACAAAAAACAAGACCAAAAACTAAAGCTACAAGACCTGCACAAAACCACATAGTTACAACATATAGTTACAACAGTGCAAACAATAGCATAATTGATAAAAAAAACAAACCATGGGTACAGTAAAAATAGTCCAAAGATGTTAAAAGACTATAAATTCGAAAGAAACCACCACAAAGTTTCCACAAGTCCTCAGGGTCCTGACAGACTCGCCATCCCACGCAGGCGGCAGAAGGGAATACCCCCGCTATGGACTTCCATGGCGCCGCCCGACTCCGCCTCACAGACGCAGCAGACAATGAAAGCTCCGTCGAACCCAGCCTCGCAGACACAGCACACACTGAAAGCGATCTGACCGCAACGGACTCAGAGTCCGTCGAACCTCCGAGCCTCCGACCATCCCCTCCAACACAGCTTCTCCGAGCACCATCCTCTGCCGAGCGTATTAAGACACCCCCGCCAACGGCCACTGGCAATGCGACCCCGAGGACTGGGGGCCTGTTCTTCCCAGCAGAGACCCAGACCTCACAGCAGCAGCAGCAACAAAGAAGGCCTTCCTGGAGATCTCCAGATGTTCCTCCGTGCTCCCACGTCTGTTTTACATCAGATTAGGATTAAGCACCCTGCTTAACAAATACAGATATCAGCTCCAGAGTGGCCACTGCAAGCTGCCGCGTTGCGCTGCCATCTTAGTACGTGATGTTGCATTTGACCGTGAGTGTATTTCTGGTCATGTTAGGCTCTGAGAATTGTCACCTTGTCGTGATGGAGAGGCTTATGAACTCCTGAGATCCCGGAAGTGATGCCACCTGGAGCTTAGTCATTTAGTGCTTAGCTCCCTGTAGGGTTACCCATAGCGGTAAGTTCAAGGGGGAGATTCCACACAAAGACTTGAAGGGAAGAGCCGGTGAAAGATGGCGACACACCACAATGGCTGTGAAGGCGGAGGAAGGCTGAGACAGTGAAGGGTCCCCAGTTGTCTTGCGTTCCATGCCACCGGACCTAGGCCCCAACCTATCAAGGACATTGTGGTGGCTGCCTGTGCATCAGTCTCCCCACATTAGACAAAGTCATACACAAGTATTCCTCATTAAGGGAATCCACTCTACATCTCAAATTGTCCCATGGCAATCAGCAATGGTGAAGGGGGCAGGACTGTGAGCTCTGGAAGCCAGGATATGTGGATCCTGGATGGTCTCTACAGCCACCAGTAGAAGACCCATCAACAGGCATCCCAATAGAGAACATCACACCCAACTCGAGTGATCGCACGACATGAGTAAGCTGATCTGGAAGGTTAAATCACATGGGATCAAGGGCGAGGAAGCCAACTAGATAGAACATTGTCCAGGTGGTAGGAAATGGAATGTAGTCAAACAGGTTTGGAGGGCTATGACCGGTATCTAAATCAAGGATCATTCAGTGTATATGCTGGAAATTGTGATTAACTCACACAAATCCTGAGGAACTCAGCAGGCCAGGACTGAAGGGTCTCAACATGAAAAGATGACTGTTTATTCCTCTCCCTAGGTGCTGGTTGACCTGCTGAGTTTCTCTAGCATTTTGTGTGTGTCACTTTACAATGATGAGTGGCAGAATTTGTTGGTTAAAATGGCAGTGAATGATTGGGATTATGAGAGGAGAGATAGTAATCGGGGACAAGGAAATGTTGGACAAACTGAATAAAAGTATTTTGCATCAGTCATCACCATGGAAGACTCTAGTAGTATGCCAGAGGCTCAAGACTGTCAGGGGGCAAAAGTGAGTGCAATTGCTGTTACTAGAGAGAAGGTGCTTGGGAAGCAGAAAGGTCTGAAGGTAGATAAGTCACCTTGACCAGATGGATTACACCCAAAGGTTCTGAAAGAGACAGCTGAAGAGATTGTGGAGGTATTAGTACTGATCTTTCAAGAATCAGTAGATCCTGGAATGTTTCCAGAGGACTAGAATATTGCAAATGTCACTCCACTCTTCGAGAAGGGAGAGAGGCAGAAGAAAGGAAATTATAACCTAATTAGCTTAACCTCAGTGGTTGGGAAGATGTCGAGTTGATTGTTAAGGCTGAAGTTTTGGATACGTGGAGGCACATGATAAAATGGGCCAAACTCAGCATGGTTTCATTAAGGAAAAATCTTGCCTGACAAATCTATTGGAATTCTTTGAGGAATTGCAAATAGGATAGACAAAGGAGAGTTAGTGAATATTTTAAATTTGGATTTAAAAAAGGCCTTTGAGAAGGTGCCACACATGAGGCTGCTTAGCAAGATAAGAGCTCATGGTATTACAGGAAAGATACTAGCAGTGTCTGACTGGCAGGAGGCAAACAGTGGGAATAAAGGAAGCCTTTTCTGATTGGCTGCTGGTGACTAGTGTTGTTCTGCAGGAGTTTGTGTTGGGACCACTTCTTTTTACATTGTATCTCAATGATTTGGATGAAGGAATTGAATTTGGTGGCCAAGTCTGTGGAGGGTATGAAAATAGGTGTAGGGGTAGGTAGTGTTGAGGAAGCAGGGAGGCTGCAGAAGGATTTAGACAGTTTAGGAGAACGGGCAAAATAAGAGTCAGGTAGAATACAATGTCAGGAAGTGTACGGTCATGTACTTTGGAAGAAGGAATAAAAGTGTAGGTTATTTTCTAAATGGGGAGAAAATTCAAATATCTGAGGTACGAAGGGACTTGGGAGTCCTTGTGCAGGATTCCCTACAGGTTAATTTGCAGTTTGAGTCTGTGGTGAGGAAGGCAAATGCAATGTTAGCATTCATTTCAAGAGGATTAGAATATAAAAGCAAAGATGTTATGTTAAGGCTTCGTAAGGCACTGGTGAGGCCACTTGAAGTATCATGAGCAGTTTTGGGCCCCTTATCTAAGAAAGGGTGTGCTAACATTGGAGCGAGTTGAAAGGAGGTTTATAAAAATGATTCCGGGATTGACAGGCTCACCATATGAAGAGCGTTTGGTGGCTCTGGGCCTGTGCTCGTTGTAATTTAGAAGAATGAAGGGAAATCTCATTGAAACCTATCGAATGTTGAAAGGCCTAGATGTGGAGAAAATGTTTCCTATGGTGGGTGAATCTATGACCTGAGGACACAACCTCAGAATAGGGGTGATGCACCATCAATAACTCACGCTGAGACGTAGGAAGCGAGGTATCGGCTTTTTTTGACTGGAAGAATGAACAACACTACATCCTGGGGAATGAGGCAGAGCAACAGGCCACAGTCGCCTTTATACAGGGGTCTGTGGGAGGAGCCACAGGAGCAGTCAGCAGGGGTCTGTGGGAGGAGACACAGGAGCAGTCCAGACAGGTATATCTAGTTCACCACAAGGGGGATGCCCGTTTAGGACAGAGAAGGAATTTCTTTAGCCAGAGGGTGGTGAGTCTATGGAATTCTTTGCCACAGGAGGCTGTGGAGGCCAAGTCATTGAGTGTTTTTAAGGTGGAGGTTGATAGATTCTTGATAAGTCAGCACTTATGGGGAGAAGGCAGGAGAATGGGAGAACAGACTCGATGGGTCGTATGTCCTAATTTTGTTCCAATATCTTATGTTCTTATGAGAGCAGGCTGTGGGCAATACCCATTAGGCAATAACTGAAAAGAAATCATAGAAAATTCCTGTAGGTTCTGAAAATCTGAAATAAAAGCAAAAAGAGCTGGAAATAACTTGTGAGTCAGGCAGCATCAGGTCAGTTACCTACGTTTCTCACTCCACAGATTTCTACAGACTAAGGCCCATTGTTTGCATTTACAAAATAAAGACTGACTATACAAAAGCAGGCCAAATCTGCAATAAAAAATAATAGTGAGAACATGGTGGAAGTGTGGGCAAACTGCCACTGTTTATTAAATGCTCCCAATGGTGTGAGTCTCAAAAAGCCTCTGACAAGCGAGTCCAACTCCTTGCCTTCACGTGTGGCTCAGTTACTAAGACTGGCGGAACTGGTTCACAGAGAGGAGAAGGGCCAAAGGCCAGTGACTGGTGCCTTAAAATCAATCATTTCGGGCAGATGGGGCTTGTCAACCGTGGTTGGCAGCTCACATGAAGAAGGAAGACTCTGGTCTCAAAGCTCCGCTGCCTTCTGGCTGTACTGACTCATGGGGTAGGCTCCGGGAGTAAACCCCGAGGGAAAACTCTGCAGCTGGAGTCCCTAAGGCAGTCCTACATTGAGTTCAACGCTGACTGGCAACTCCTGGTGGCACCAAACTGTTTCGGCCTCTGCTGTTCCTTTGGGTTCATCAGCTGTGAGGAGAGGGGGAGTCCGCTACATGGGCACCAGCTTGCTCTCCGTATCATAGTTCCCTGACCTGCACATCACGTAGACAACTAGGACGCAATATCCATGGTCAACCCTGACCAAAGGAAGACATAGCAGCAAGGATGTGGAGATGGTGGGAAGGGTGCAGAAGAGGTTTGTCTTGATTAGAGAGTATGAGCGGCAAGGAAAGACTGGGTGGTTCTCACACATTGGAGGCCGAGGGAAAGCTGACAGATGCGTTTTTTTAAGTTATGAGAAACTCATGTAGGGTAACACAGACAAACTGTTGGAGGAAATCAACAGGTCAGGCCCAACTATGGACAGGAATAAACAGTCAACATTTTGGGTCGAGACCCTTTATCAGGACTGGAAAGGGAGAAGGAAGAAGCCAAATAAGAAGATGGGCAGAGGGGAAAGAGTACAAGCAAGCTGGTGATATGTGAGACCAGGTGAGGGGGAAGGTAGGTGGGTAGGGAGGGGGTGAACTGAGAAGCTGGGAGGTGATAGGTGAAAGAGGTAAAGGGGTGAAGGAAAAAGAATCTAATTAGAGAGGAGAGTACATCATGGGAAAAAGGGAAGGAGGAGAGAGAAAAAAGGAGGTAATGGTCAGGTGAGGGGAAGGGATAAGAGGGACAGTCCAGAATCTTTAATCCTTAGGTGTCAAACACCAGAGAGCATGCTTTTAAGCTTAGTGGGGAGAAGGTTAAAGGCAACCTGAGAGGTACTTGCAATGGGTTTCCAGGGTTGTAGTGGAAGCAGGCACTCTGGTAGAGTTTAAGAGGCTCTTAGGTAGGCACATAAATATGAAGGACATGGAGGGACATGGATGATAAATAGGAAGAGGATATCCGCTATAATTTAGCATCAAGATTGGCACAACATTGTGGGCCGAATGGCCTGTCCAATGTTGTACAGTTCTATATTCTTAATAAATGCACTATTCTGCAGAAAGGGAGTTCTTTATTTACACCTAAGGGTGTTGCAAACTATCTACTGCCAGAGGAGGAGAAGATGAAAGTTTTTGTCAAGCTTAGAAAAAGCAAAAGCGTTTCTGGATCTCGATTTCTCCCAGGTGATGAGCTTTAGATCAATGCCACTGCTGGGAATACACATGCAAACACTGGTGCGGGGAGTTCAGCGACATTTGGAAGGGAAGGCAAAAGAAAGGCAATTGAAAATGAGAATATATCATGCCGTTATGAAAGTTAGAGATTCATATTGCATGATAAACTTAGTGTGCCGAAACCTCCTGTCAAGTAGGAAGTAAAGAAACAGTATATTAGAAAGATTGTGGAGACAGATGGTTCCAAGAACCCTTACAAGATTTCAAAAAAAAGATTCCGAAAGCTCCTGAGGACTAGTACAAGATGTCCAAGAAAATAATGAGGAGACAATAAGTTTGTATACACTCAAGAAGTGTGTCCTACTGAAGAATTGACTGAAGAGAATGGATGAAGTGACATCTGCAGTGAGTACAGACATATATACTCCATTAAAAACTTCAGTTGAGACTCCAGGTATTAAAACAAGAAACACTGATTCAGTTACGAAGGTTGGAAAGAATTCCAAGATCAGTGAACTATGAAGTGGCCCAGTACTACAACCTGGGTTCGATTCCACTGCTGTCGGTAAGGAGTTTGTACTTTCTCCCCATGATCGTGTGGGTTTCCTCCAGATGCTCTGGTTTCCTCTTACAGTCTAAATGGGCTTAGGAGGTGAATTGGTCAGATGGATGTATTGGACATTGTGAGCTTATTGGACCAGAAGGACCTGTAACCAAAGATTCAAAGTACATTAAAGTACTTATAAAGTATACAACCTTGAGGATTGTCTTACCACAGACAGCCATGAAACAAAGGTAATTTAAGAACAAGGAAATTAAAAGAAACACAATGCCATTTTAATTTTTAAAATATACCATGCAGCTGTATAAAACTCTGGTTAGGCCACACTTGGAGAACTGTGTCCAGTTCTGGTTGCCTCACTATAGGAAGGATGTGGAAGCATTGGAAAGGGTACAGAGGAGATTTACCAGGATGCTGCCTGGTTTAGAGAGTATGGATTATGATCAGAGATTAAGGGAGCTAGGGCTTTACTCTGTGGAGAGAAGGAGGATGAGAGGAGACATGATAGAGGTATACAAGATATTAAGAAGAATAGATAGAGTGGACAGCCAGCACCTCTTCCCCAGGGCACCACTGCTCAATACAAGAGGACATGGCTTTAAGGTAAGGGGAGGGAAGTTCAAGGAGGATATTAGAGGAAGGTTTTTTACTCAGAGAGTGGTTGGTGTGTGGAATGCACTGCCTGAGTCAGTGGTGGAGGCAGATACTCTAGCGGAATTTAGGAGACTACTAGACAGGTATATGGAGAAATTTAAGGTGGAGGGTTATATGGGAGGCAGGGTTTAAGGGTCGGCACAACATTGGGGGCCGAATGGCCTGTACTATGCTGTATTGTTCTTTGTTCTTTGTAACTCTAAATAAAACTAAAATATAAATAAATGAATAGCTTCTAGTTATTTATTAGGTAACTTATAAATCTGTCAATGTTGTTATACTAGTTCCACTTTTTTTCAAACAGGGAAGCAGGAAATTTGATTATGTGATGGAACTTTTGTGATGTATTTGATCAGACGTTCGGCACGGACTAGAAGGGCCGAGATGGCCTGTTTCCGTGCTGTAATTGTTATATGTTATATGTATGCCTCAACATTTTAGCAACAGCTTCTTTCCCTCAACCCTTAGATTTCTAACCCAATGAACCATCCCATGAACACTATCTCACTATTTTTCCACTAATTAATTAATATTTTAAATTAATGAATACTTATACAATCAATTATTTTGTATTTTATTTTTGTAATTAATTTAGATCACTTTGTAGGGATCTGTTTTCACTTTGACTCAAAAGAGTCTTTTTCTGTTGATCAGTGTCAAAAAAGCCAAATTAAACCCACTGTGTTGCAATTTTGTGAAAGCTTCTTGGGCCAGGGTGAATACTTTTTATAGTGTATGTCAGTGATACGAAACCTGATTCTGATTCGGATTCTAGTCTACAGGAAACTTCTCCTTTTCTCTTCAGAACTATAGATTTAAGGAAAAGGGGAACAGATTTGAGGGGGGGTATGAGGAGGTCGTTCTTCACCGAGACAGGAACAAAAAACAGGAATGTATGGCCTCGAGTGTTGAAGCTGCCTCGCTGACAGCAATTAAGAAACGTCTAGATGATCACTTGAAATCAGTTCAGCGTAGAAGGCTGGACCAAGTGCTGAGAAATGGGATTAATACAGAGTGGTGCCCAGTGAATGGCCTGTTTCTGTCAGCTTGCACATACAAGCAGCTCCCAGTCTCCACCCAGCTAACAGGAGCTGACTGCCACTCATCTCTAACTCATCACCTGCAGCCTGCTTAGCCCCAGCTCTCGTTCACACTCCTTGTTCCCTCATTGACCCAGCCAAACTCAACCAGACTCAGCCATCAGCTACCTTGTTGCCTATTGTGTTTAGTAACTGTTCTGTCTTGCTTCGTGGCCTCTTGTGGCTTATTATTTTGTAGTCTATTATTAAAGTTATCACTCACTGCTGAATCGGCTCCGTTGCTTTGCTTTCGGGACAAGCCTCCTCTACATTTCCTGGCCGTTCCCACACTGTATCATTCTACAGCTCTATGACTCTAACTCATTACGGTTATCTAACTGAGAATTATCAATTTTATTGTGACAGCGTCCTCGTTGTGCCTCAATAATCTTCTCATTGTCTTTATCACCAATAACTTCAAATTGATTCATTAATATTCATGAGCCCTGTTATGGGTCGAAGGCTTATTAAGACGACTTTTAATGATTGGACAAACCGTCGCTGTGCATAATTTATTGGAGTTACACTGTGAGCCCGTGAGGTGAGGAACAGTTTTTATTTTGCAAACAGGACCAGAGTCAAGTTCTAAAGTATGTAACAGACTGGATGGGACTGGCAGATAGATCCTAGAGCATAACAGCACAGTGCAGGCCATTCGGCCATTGATGTTGTTCCGACTTTCTAACCTACTGTAAGATCAATTTAAACACAAGAGAATCTGCGGATGCTGGAAGTCCAGACAAACACACACAAACAGCTGGAGGAACTCAGGAGGTCTGCAAGCATCAATGGGGAGGAATAAACAATTAATATTTCAGGCCAAGAACCTTCATCAGGACACTTGAATATCGTGTGTGTTACTAAGATCAACCTAACTCTTCCTTCCCTCATTGCCCCCTTCTTTCTTTCAATGAGATAACGAGGCACAGCCTTAGAATAGAGGGATGTCGCTTTAGCATGGAGATGAGAAGGAATTTCTTTAGCCAGAGGGTGGTGAATCTGTGGAATTAGATGCCACAGACAGCTGTGGAGGCCAGGTCATTGGGTATATTTAAGGCAAAGGTTGATAGCTTCTTGACTAGTCAGGGTTTGAAAGGTTGCGGGGAGAAGACAGGAGAATAGCGTTGACGGGGAAATGGAGGCTGATAGGTTTTTGAAAGGTTATGGGGAGAAGGCAGAGGAATGGGGTTGAGATGGATAATAAATCAGCCATGATGGAGTTGTGGAGCTGATGTGGGCCAAATGGCCTAATTCTGCTCCTGTGCCTTATGATCGTTAAGAATTCTGATCATCAGAGATATTATAAAGGCTATTGATTACATGACGGCTTTTTGAAGAAGTTAAACGAGTTCTTGAATTGCATAAGCATATGAGAGCCATGGGTCAGGTGATGAAAGTGAGATTAATATAGATGTGTGCCTATTAGATGGCCTGTTTCTATGCTACATGATTTCATGATTCTATGAGTTGTTTATAAGTGGGATCTTAATTGCATTAACCAGTGGCTTAATTCTCAGTTTTCTCTCTCCTTTTGATCTACCCAGTTCTCCTTACACCCTTTTTCTTTCTCCTTCTTTCCTCTCTTCTCACCACTCCATCTCCCCCACACACTCCTCCCAGTACTGCTTCCAGCTGCCCACCCCACCTTCTTGCTCCAGCTGCCTTCCCAATCAGATTCCACTATCTGCAGTCCACGTTGTTGCCTCCCCGCCTCTTCTGCGATTCCCAATCCTCCCTCCCCCATCTGCTCATCACCCCTCCTCTCGCGGATCCACCTGTCATCTGCCAGTTCTCGCTCTACCCCCGCTTCCCCCTTACCGTTTTATACTGGAAATCTCCCCTTTATCTTGCAGTCCGATGAAGCGTCTCAATTGAAAACGTTGACTGTCCATTTCCCTCCACAGTTGCTGCCTGACCCACCGAGTTCCTCCAGCATCTTGTTCGTTGCTTTACTTCCACTCGTAGACCTCTTCCCTTTGAGTGATGCAGCCGTGAGACTAGCAATGCTGTGCACTTGTAGAAGGCAAGCACGACTGTAGGGTTGACTTAGAGAAGAGTGACCATGGATGGGCTTATCTGATCCACTGCAATCTGGTCCAGTATCACTGGCATTTGTTCTATACTCAGTAGCTGCTGTATTAGATATGTCCTGTACTTAATAAATTGGCCACTGAGTTTATGATCGGGGTCTTTTGTTACTGTAGCCCATCCAAGGTTTGACATGTTGGTGTGCTCAGGGATGCTCATTCGTACACCACTGTTGTAATGTATGGTTATTTGAGAGCCGTCACCATTCCTGGCAGCTTGAACCAGTCTGGCTATTCTCCCCTGACCCATCTCATTAGCAAGGCACTTTTGCCCACAGAACTTCTGCTCACTGGATGTTTTTTTTTGTTTTTTTGCACCATTTTTGCAAAAGACTGTTGTTCATGAAAATCCCAGGGAATCAGCAGTTTCTGAGATACTCAAACCATGCCTGGTGTCAACAATCAACAGTCAAAGTCACTTAGATCACATTCCTTCCCCATTCTGATGTTTGGTCTGAACAACAACTGAACCTCTTGACCATGTCTGCATGCTTTTATGCATTGAGTTGCTGCCACATGATTAGGTAATTTCATTAATGAGCTGGTGTTCAGGTGTACCTAATAAAGGTACTGAGTGTAGTTTCTTTGTTGTCACTGGAAGCAGACACTGCATACTCCAGCCTGTTTCCTTTGACTGCATCTTTCAGTGGTGAAAGTATTGTCGTGGTTCCTAACAGGGATGCTGACACATGGCCGAACAATTGACGATAATTTTTAAAATCTTTTTTCTTTGTTTCATGGCTATCTGGAGAAGAAGAATCTCAGAGTTGTGTACTGCATCCATACTTTGATAATAAATGAACCTTTGAAATAATTCAAGTTCAAGTTTATTGTCAGACAATCACACACATGTATACAGTTAAATGAAACATCTTTCCTCTGGGACAAAGATGCAGAACACTGTACATACTGTATAGTCCCACACAGTACATACAGACATAAAATAATATTAGCCCATGTCCCCAAGTGGCCTGGCCTGAAACTTG